>NC_135506.1:11990087-12218370 GCF_052857255.1 Amblyomma americanum
TTGACAGCCATTGTCTTCGGGTGGTGTCCTTAGTTCAGGACTCCGTTGGCTCTCGCTATCCTGCGTGTCCGCTCGATCAGCCGTTGCTGGTCTTGTTGGTCTGTGCTGGACAAGGCAGCTTCCCAAGTGGAGAAAGTGAGATGCAGAATGGGTGGTTGACGCTCCGGTGGGTCCGGGCAGTCCCATAAAAACGGGAAAAGTGTAGGGCTTCTGCATGCTAGGCACCATCCGAGATATCGTGTGGGGAATAAGAGGTGTTTGTGGTAGAGGTTTGGGAAAGTGTGCGTCTTAAGCTGGCGTCCTCTCTGTTGAGGGATTTGTGTGTTTGGAGGGGGGAGTGCGCTTGTGTGGTGTATGTAGTGTTCAAGGATGAGAATGCGCTAGCGCTAACGTTAAGAGACAGAGAGGGAACCCAACAAGAAGAAAGAAACCTAATTATCTGGCGCCTAGCTGAAAATAAAATGAAATTGAAATGGGTGGGGCATGCAATGTTGACAGGGGGTAGCCGATGGTCCACTAAGGCAGCATAGTGCCTCATAAACTATGGGCTTTAAGGTCCGGAAGGGACACAGGGGCTATGAGGGACGCCATTGAGGAAGGCTGCGCATTAATTTAGACCACCTGAGGTTCTTTAACATGAGTTATTTCACAGCACACGAGCGCTTTTATATTTTGCCTCCTTCGAAAAATGGCCGCTGCTGCTGGAATCGAACCCGTGACCTTGGGATCAGCATCCGAACACAAAAGCCACTGAGCCACCACGACGGGTGTAGCAGAGTCGATTCTAAGATAAGCAAAACGTGGCGTGGGGTGTGCAGATAGCCCGTTGGGGGATAAGATTAGGAAATTTTCTGTGATGCGTTGGTCTCAGGTGGAAGAGGACAGGATTCATTGAGAATTGATGAGAGAGGTAACTCAGATGGTGGTGGTAGTGGTGATGATGATGGCGATGACGAGTGATCGTTGGCAGAATTCTTCTATCGAAAACCTCCTGTGTAGTACCTTCAGTGCCGACATGCTACCACACATCGTCCCGACAGGCAGCTCAGCTGAAGCAGCTGACAATCACAGCACGATGGTTTTTTTGTTCATTTTAAACGGAGTAGTTTGTATTAATTGAAAATTCTGTTCTCACTTGTTGGCCGATAAGAGTACTTGTCTTAGAACAGCTCGTCAGTTAAATGCATGTAGCCACGCTATGTTTTGAATAGAGAGGGAAGAGGGCCTGCCCTTGGACGCTTACGAAACGTAGAGGTAGTTTATCGAAGGCATCGAGTTACGAGACGAAAAAAAATCCGAGATCCTAAAAGCGGCACCTAGTCAATGTACTGCGGGTGAAGCTTAATGCCATTCATGGTATAGCCCTACTCATTTCTTTTCGGACAGCCCTGTGACTGACCCCTTCTTTTCCGATTGCCTCACTCCTTACGCAAATCTAGAACACTGTCTGCTCTGCTACCTTGTTGCCATATCTACTACGCTCATCCTCTATCCCTGTGTGTCTGGTCCTCATCGCCGCAGCTCAAAGACGAGCTCGCCTTCTTCAATCATGCGCAAGACCTACTGAGAGCTTGGCTTGTGTTCTTGAATGAAATGATTCTCTCTCTCTTCTCTGTTCCAATATATGCTCAACTGCCTCCCTCTTTTCAACCGCGTGTACAAGCCTTCGATACGGGCTTCGGTGTGACGGGGTAGAGTGCTAAAGCACGGCCGTCACTCAGCGAAGACGACAACGACTACGCCTGGCGGCCTTGGGCGTGTCAATCTCGGACAATGGGCGTCACTGCCGGTCGATGCACGTTGTATTGGACCGGGAGGTAGAGAGAACGAGGGGGCTACACCCGTCAGCAGTTGTGTGCGAAATCCGAAGCGAGATGTCAGGAACGCCGGGAAGGCAGCAGCAGCAGGGCGAGCCGGCCAGCTGACGGCGCGAGAACGAAGAGAAGACAAAAGGACCCGAACGAAAAAAAGCCCCTTTCAAATAACGCCCCGAGAGAAGCCGACGAGAACGAGCTTATCGAGGGAGAAACGCGAAGCTCGTCGGGCGAGTCAGAATCGCTGTGACGCGCATCCACTTAGCGGAGTGCTTGCACCGCAGCCCGTTCTACTTACAGCCTCGGCACCGGAACCCGGGCACGCTCGTAGCTCGCCCATTGCCCAGATCTGCACCCCGTGACGGGCCGTCATCACGGGCAGCGTGCGATTGCTCGCGACCTGAACAGAAAAAGGGTAGTATCTTCACCCCCCCCCCCCCCCCCCGCCCCCCCCTCCCGTCGACAGAGGGGCGCTATAGTGAAAAGCAACAAGCGAATAAGCCAACAAGGACATGTTGAACGGATAGGTGGGTGCATGTTGCTTTTAGCTTAAGATGAAGACGGAAGCAAAGAGCGAAAAGAGCAAGTCCTTGTCCTGCCCGGTCGTTGCTTGCGTCGTCATGTTGCGCCGAAGATAATTTAACGAAGTGGACAAGGACGCTGAATAGTGCGTTGAAAGCCCTCGGCGCCGAAGGGTGATAAGTCAGTAAAAAGAGTTAAGTGTGAGTGGCGTTTAGGAGCTAAAAAGCTTTCAGATTATGCGTGATATTATTGTTGTATTCTCATCCGAAGTGATAACGATTCTAATGTACAGTTCTACGTGTATGCCCATGACACTATTTATGTAGTGTACCAGACATGAATGCGTTGGACTGGCGGCTTAATATCCGGGAAGGTTGGGAGGCTACCACTCAGGTGCTATGACTGATTTGATTTGATGCTGTGCTTGTCTGCTTACAAAGGGAAAACTCTTTCTTAATAAAATAAAGGAGTTTTCTGCTCCGATAAAAGGTGAAAACATATTCTCAATTTACATTTAAGTATAAATAAGAAGCGCCAACTGAAGAAGCATAACCCTCACTCACGACTAGCAGTGTTCTTAATTACACTTATTTCCTGGTGCAGTTTCTGTGTCTCTAAGCCTTTTTCTTTGCAGTGGGTTCTGCTCGAATGCTGGAAGTTTCGGGATGAGGTTTAGCGAAGTTTCGGGCATATACGTTATCATGGGCCAGTCATGCACCAGGGTGCTCCATCTTTTCATCTCTGCGGGTTTTTTAGACCAGGAAGTATTTTGCTGAAAGTCTTGACCACTCCTTTAGTACCAGAACGCGTATTTGCCAATACAGTCTTTTTATTTTCAGGAATGCGGTATAAGACCACGAATACTGGCGAGAGATTGGAGTAAGCATAAATGCGGCCCTACAAGAGTACTTCGGGAGCCCTTTAAAAATAGAAATAAGGCGGAGTTGGTCTCCCAGAGACAAAGCGTAAGTTTAATAAAGTGGCGGTCTGGGCTGGTTGGTTGTGCATATTTAAAAGCTGAAGGAGAGAAACACATCGCAAGGGAACCATCCCGAATGGCGCGCCGGGTTGCGTTGGTGGCTTCGCTTGTTCTTTGTGATAGCTTGCACTGAGTCATGTTCGATTTAAACCTCAGCTCTCTTTTTTCACACTTATGTGTCCGAAACGTGCTGGCAAGGGAGCGCACCACCGAGATTGCATTCGTCGCGCGAACGCTTCAGTACAAGCCTTGGCGAGCTGCTACTGTATTTATGTCGAACACTTCCCACCGAAAAAAATACAGGAGTGAGCACAGTACAAAAGCGACATCGGTGACGACTTCGCGATAACCTTCTGCATATTCACTCCTGAGTTGAATCCTCTTATTGTTGTTTTATTTTTTACTACCAAACGCTAGCTTCAAACTGCTGTATTATTCTGCCCAGATTCCAAGGATGGTCTGCACTGCGCTTCCTTTGGACATTTAGACTTTCCGTCAATGCAGTTATTGTAATAGAGAAACATTTTATTAGAAATAGCCATTACATAAAAGGAAACAAAATAATCTATTACTCATTCCGTTAGTCCCCACTTTGAGCACATCACAACGAATTAAAATGATAAGCTATGTGGACGCTTAGGTCACCTTAGAAGTGGAATGCGATGGCATTAAGTTTAACGTTTGTCACGGCGTCTGTTGCAACTTGTGTGTGTGTTTGCCTGTTTCTTTGCAATTTTCGGTCCATCAACTGCCATATTCGGGCTGCCAGCTGCAGTAGCAGGTACCGGCTGTGCTGTGACGGCGCCAACATTTGCATATACATTTTTTTAAATTTTTGATATAGATTTCTTGTCTAGATTGATGTCTACAAACAAGGTTTCTCACAACCCGGTGGGCAAGTTACGATGACGTCACAAGGTCACGTTACCTCTATGGATCAATTATTAATTTAACTGCCACCTGCCACGGTTGGCCGGTGGATTACAATCCAGTGGTTAGGTTGCCACCTGACACGATGGGCAGGTTGTGATGATGTCAGAAGGGCATGTGACCCCTCGAACAATTAGGGTGACCCATAAGAACAGGTTGTGATGACGCCATATGGTCACGTAAAGCTATCGCAATTGTAAAGCTATCGCATTAAAAAGCAACTAGACTTATCAATATGTTAGCTGAAGTGAAGAGTTAAAAATGGTCCCAGACGGAATAATGAATGCCGCTAACAAATAAGCGATGTCCTTTAGGGTAAATCAGGGGCTTCTGAAGCGATGGAAAGGGAGGCGGCTGAGACAGAGTCAGGGTCTGGGGATATTAGATTTATTTATAATTAGCTGCGGCACATATCTACGGTAGGTTCCTAAAAATTTTACCCTTCTCGCCTACAAAGTTTTTTTTTTAAAACCAGAATACGTATATTCTATCTTGGATTTCTCTAGCCTTGCGAATAGAGCGAGGCCAATACCACAACCACTACTTAAAGTCATTGTATGACGTTTCCCCAGTTTGCCGGGCATCGAAACTCGGAAAATGGAGCTCCGGCAAGGTTCACTGGTTATTCATCTCAAATGGTCAAAAAGGTCTAACGCGGTGAGTAGCTTTTGTTGAGGAAGTGGGGCAAGACGCGCAAGGCTTCGTAAGTTGGGATGCAGCGTTCCCTGCTCAGTCTGTTAGGCCGTCGACTCTGCTCCGCAAGTTACACAAGCGATGGGCGACAGTTGAGTGCCTTTGAGAGGAATGAACCTCCTCATATGATCTCTTGCAGTTTACCGGCAGCACTGCGATCCAAAGCTAAATTGAGCACTGCATCTCTTTGCGTCGAAGATCGTTGAATGCTCTATGCGGTTTCGTCTTTAAGAGCTATAGCTGTTAGGCGCCCGTGCCTGGCTTCCTCGTCGCCGTAACCGTATGGGTGCGTTAAAGGCGTGTCACGTGACGTTATGCCACGGTTAACTGAGTCGCATAAGCCTACGGGTGGCTCTGCTTGGAACAGCCGCCTGCCAGTGCAGGGGTGCATCACGTGACCACTACACTAGTGCGCCAGGAATATATCCCCGAAACTAAACTCCTGAAGAGCTTTCACTTGACATTGCGTTACACAGTCGTAACCGTCCTGCGAGTTTTTTTCGCGGTACGGAACCTGCCATGAACAAATTCTAACTTTTTCAGCTTTTAGACTTGACTATAGCATTTAAGGAACAACACCTTTAGTATTGAACCAGGTAGCACGACAACACGTTGTACCTGGTACCCTGTTTTGCTGAATACTTATCACACGTGTTGAAAAGCTATGTATATTAAATCTGCCATTAAAGGTTACCCCTTTTTTATCAAAATAGGAACTAAACATTCAGCTTGAATCGTAACGTTAAGGTAAGCTTTTTTTTTCTCAATCCAATTACCGCTGCCGTCTCTAGCGTTCATTACGCCGCGTTTGGAACCATTCAGGAATCCGTGCAGGGAAAAAAGACGGGCCCTCAATTGCTTCCCTTTGACCTTTGTTGCAACTTCCGTCTGTAATTGCCAGCCACGGGTCTTCTATTTTAAAACGAAACATCCAAAAAACGCCGCCGTTTTGCAGCTTTCAAACCTGCCGCAGCTAACACTGGGCGGCGGCCGGCCGGCCCCGTCCCGAGTGCCGCGTTATTATTTTCTCGACATCATTTTCGAGACGACCGGAGAAAACGCGTTGTCGTGTAGATGAGCAATCGGCGATAATAAACGATCCCTTGTCACGCTGCTATCGCATTGAATCGCACGCTCTCAACCCCCGCGATGTTTTCGTGGCGAAATTTTCGCATGGGAACAAAAAAAAAAATAAATAAAGGGAAGAGGCTGATAACGACAGTAATAACGACTGCTTTAAAATCGCAACGCTAAAACACCCCAGAAGAACATCGTATATTGCGTAGCCGCAGGGCGTTTCCTGCCTGCCATGCTGCGTAGAGAAGAACCACAGATAACGGATGACTTTGGGTGGTGGGTCGCAAATATTGTACTTTTTACGTTTTTTTATTTACATAAACAATAAAGTAGAGGTTGGTGCCGCATAGCGGCTCCGGCTACTCCTTGTAACCAATTCATAGAAACCACTTGGTCCGACGATATACAGTTCAAGATAACATAACACAAGTACCAAAAGTACCCAACATATAAAGCAAAAGTACAAGCGTCAGGAGAAGTAATATTAATGAGCGAACATAAACGCTGTGAATGCTAACAGAACAGCACACAATACAATCCTCCTCCTAGTGTTTCTCGTCATAAGAGATATGAATAAACAAGGACAGAATAACAAAAAAAAAAGCTTATTTGCAGTAAACACTGCAAAAGTAAGCAACAACGCTATTAAACCACTCACTCACACACCCACACAAAAATACGTAATATCATACTGCACTCTCATTAGAATGAACCCGTGATACACTGGTGGTGCGGGCGAGGTCTTCTTCTATCGGCCTCAGCCTACAAGTTGTCATCCCAATCACCACACATTTTCTGTCCCCAGCAGAAAGAACATTGGCCCTTCCAACTGATTCCGTTGTCAGCTAAGGCTGTGGATGGCCTCATTGTGGCAGTGATTTATATGGTCATGAACGGCAAACCAGCACTGCATCTATTTTGGGTTGGAAACGTGAACGTAAGTAAGTCTCTTGTAGGGGTCGCCTAAGATGTTTAAGCCTATCACACTGCTTAGATGGCGGGCCAGTGAGTACCCGTAAGTTTCAAGCATCATATGCTGTAGTTTCCATTATCGGCAAAACCAGATGAGCACCGTTAAAGAAACCACGGCGAACCTGAGACTGAACATGAAAGCGAAGATATCTGAAAACTTCTGAACTTTTAAACTTTTCCGTCAGAAAGCAGCTAGCAAAAGCCGAAAAGCTTTAAAAAAAACTTGAGACCTGAGCGAGATTCCAACTAGTGCTGGCGCCAACAGAGCAGCTTCGTTTCCAGGTGCTTTTAAGAAAAAAGAAAAGGCCTTCAACGCTGCTTCTCCCATTGCATGCTGTAAATGGATGTATTTCTCCATCTTTTATTCGTTCGTTCTTTCGTTTGTTCTGCGCCTGAAAAAACGTCTGAAGCTAGTAGAGCTGCCACCGTACCAGTGCAATTTTGCTGGTTGAGTAAAGATATAAGAGGGCTCTACTATGTCGTAAATTCCTGTAGAAAAACACCAGAAATGTTCTGTCGTCACGACAGATGTTTTGTAGGTTTTAGGCCGCGAACTTGCTTTAGCAACATAACATTTTTTAGTTGCAACATAATTTTCAGCAGTATTTTTCTGTACCCTTTCGTAGCAACAGAACTAGAAAATAATACCGCAGAAAAATACTACTTTATTAAAAATATACTAACTACTGAAATATCTGTCTTTACCACAAAACGACAAAACATTGCGTCGTATTCTGAGCACGATTCTTTCATTTTTTCTCGACTGGGGTGACAGCTTAATGTAGCCACACACGAATGTGGGAGGGCGGCCAAGACGGCCTACGCGTCGCTAGACCGGTGCAGATCGGGCGATTGCTATGGCGCGCCATGCAGCGATAGCAGCGAGGAACGCTGAACGCGCTGCCGATGACGAAAAGCAGATGCTGCTGAAAACGGCTGAACATAGAACACCGAAATCGGTACATAAAACACCAATGTCGGCGAAGGCATCATAAATTGTGGTGTTTAACGTCCCGAAGCTACATATGGTTGTGAGGGACGTCATAGTGGAGGGCCCCAGATTAATTAAGACCTCCTCGGGTTCTTTAACTTGCGCTGACATCACACAGCACAGCGGCGTAGTTGCATTTACCCCCATCGAAATGCGGCCACTGAACACCGGGACTGAAACTGCGACCTTGAGATTCGCAACCGAGCGCCGAAGTCACTGAGCCACCTCGACGGGTTGAAAGCGGCAAAGGAAGGCGAACAAAGTGTCCGTTTAAGAAAACCAGTTGGGGCGGAGGCTGCTCAAGCCTGGAAAGAGGCCGGGAGGCCTACGCGCGCTGCCTAGCTCCAAGAAGGGGACGAATAAAAGGGCATGTTTAGCAGTCAAAGGCCCAGAAATATACCAGGGTGGGGCTACCACCACCTAAGAGCCGTCCTATGCCGCCCTTCGTGCAATGAATTTTATGTTTACGCTTAGTATCGACAACGAGACAGAATACAAGTGAAGACTTCGCCGCGAAAACAAGGTGATATATTCATATCAAACATCCCGCGACATAGAGTCAATAATTACCTCATCACGCGTAGTTATTGACGTGAAATTAAATATGTAAAAGAAGGGCATCCGTATAGAATATCGCTTGCGAAAAAAGAACATTACAAGCTGAAACAAAAGAGCTTCTACAGCATCAGGTTTTATGGAAAGACACGTGGGATCTCGTGGTTTTCATCCGCATCAAATGACGTCATAAGATAAAATTGTGACAAGGTCTATTAACATTGGTCACGGGACGGTGTGTCGTATGACCCGCACTATCATAGCCCCCTAAAACACTTACACATGCATGACCATCCTTAACATCTTACGCAATGTGACCACTATGAGCAGTTTCACATTAAGTGGATGCGTTTTCTTAATTAGTCCACATTGTTTTTTCTTACTTTTTACACCGATACCGTTAGCGTCTCATTTGTGTTTGGGGCTTCGGCGTAAGACATCTCATGACCGTGACGTGACGTCTCCGGCAACGAAGAGTTATTTGAAGGCGCTCCGCACAACTATTAGTGCGGCCTTGAGCGCAAATCGGAAAATCACAAATAGTTGCTCTGATGAAACGCAGAAGTCAGAAAGCATTATCGCCGAGACATTTTTCCTAGCGTTTTTATTACCGTACACCTCTAAACTTTTTCATTTATAGCGGTAGTATTCCGGCCGCGACTTTCTCAAAATCAATGCGTCTGGCGTTGCGCAAGACTCCCCCTGAGGCCTACGTTCATTACTCACTTACCTATGTCCTCAACCCATCTCCACCCTCCAGAAGCTGTACCCACCACCTATCACTCACCTCCATCTTCAAGAAGGCCCTAGCTACCACCCTTCCTCTCAGTTCCAGCCTTCCAAAGGCCTACACCAACGAGAAGCCCAGGCAGAACAGAAACGAAAAGGCGAACCGCACATCCAATACTACTGAAGCAAATTTGTCGTATCCTATCTTATGATCACCTGTGCATTTTTCCTGGTCTAATACTGCACGTACAAAAGCCACATGTGCTTTCGTTACTCGTTCAATGAAAAGAAAGAGAGAGAGGGAAATAGCCCAAAAGATGCATCTCCCGCACTCCTTCAGCGTGTCCACCTTGAATGGAGGCATGCGCCACCTAGGCGGGACCGTGCCTGCAAGCACCGCCGATTGCAAAAAGGGTTCAACACACGTTGATCCCGACGGGCGAACGGAGGGTGTAGCCCATTTGCTCGTCAATCTGGAGCGACCTGGCAGAGCACGAAATGAGGGAAGTTAAGCGTAAGGCAACTTTATTCTTTTTCCGCTCTTCCCTCGGACCCTGAATAGGCCAAGAGGCCGCGGTGCGCCCACGCTCGGGTGCATACTTGATGAAAGGGTAAAGGTCTGAAGCTTCATAAGGCGATTATGCGTTGACAAACTGTGCGTGCTATTCTGAGGGGCACCGATAACCCGGGGTTCTTTCACATTTTCAAAGTTATTGCTGGCCCGGGGATCGGCCGACAAGCGAAGGAAGAGCAGATCGCTATTACCGCGAGGAACTTTAGCTTTTTTTTGTTCAAAGGTTCGAATTTTATAGAAATTACCGATGTCCACGCCCCTCTAGTTTCAAGTATATAGTCATTTTTACAAAGAAACGTAGTGGGCGGAGAGTGTGACCCTCTGCAGAACTACGAAAAAAAGAACTAACCATGTAAATGAATGAAGTCAAGCAGCTTGCCTTCGCAAGCCAGCTCCCGCCGAAGCTCTCCCCTGCGCCGTTCTTCCCTCACTCGCACCTCCATACTCTTGACAAGGCGTGGTCTACCGGGCGCCTCTCTCGTGCTCTACGACAATACTGCTCCTGAGTAATCGGTTTCACAGAATTGCATAGAATAGGGTGGATGCAACAGCTGACCCCAGAGATTGACAGAATGAATTAGTCCAGTGTGTACTTTTGTTTGTTTTTGCACCCTACATAAGCCAACTGCCATGGGCACAAGCGACGGGTGAAATTTGCGTGGTATTATTCAGGAAACTTAAGCTGAAACAGAAACGAACCGTTTTCACTTGGAAGCGCCTTGTTTAATTCAGTTGACTCAAACTGCAGCTTCCATGCCGTTGCACACTTTTAAGTGAGGGAGAAGATAGAGGGTTGCAGATGGTCGCCTCGGATCTGTGAGTGACGGAATGCACATGTTCACGTGCTTGGCGATGTTTCTAAATTCCGCTTATTGTGGATATGTTTTTTCGAACCCTGGAACATAAGTGACCGCTGGAGCCAGATAAGCAAGATTCGGGCTATCAGTGAAACTGCCATTTATGAGCCGGTCTTAATTCAGAACGTGGTTCTTCGGCTAGCGTTAATTAGCTGAAGCTTCGGGTCAATCTTGCCCTGTTGTAACGCCCAAGCAACATTGAGGATTCGGCGAATGATTTGCTGGAGCTGGAGTCCGCTGTATTCCCTTCAGTGTCTTCATTCATTCATTCATTCATTCATTCATTCATTCATTCATTCATTCATTCATTCATTCATTCATTCATTCATTCATTCATTCATTCATTCATTCATTCATTCATTCATTCATACAGCAGCGTGAAAGAGATCTCCTTTATGTACCATACACCAATACTGGAGCGCTACTGAATGAGAAAATTTCCGGAGGGAAACAAATGCACGCGGTCTGAGATAATTAATTGATCGTCAAAAACAAGGTCTGCTAAACAGGGTCTGTGCGAGGGTTGCGACTAATCGATGCACGAAATGGTAGTAGCGGGCAAATAAAAAATAAAAAAGGTATTGGTTATGTTCTTGCTTTGCCTGAGGTACGTCTGTTATACCCAAGGCATTATTCTACCTTCATGATCGGCTCGCCGAGGCCTTGTGGCAGCAAGCTGCCCCAGTATGACGACCACAGCAGAGATCAGATTTTGCTCTTATGCGCAGCACTGCGAATATGGCCAATTTCTGACACACAACATGGCGGAGAAACAACTGGAGACTTGTGGCAGCTTCAAACAATGCCGTATACTCTTGACTAAGGGCTGCAGTTTTTGAATGCTAGCTATTATTACCTCGTTCCTCAATTTCGCGCCACCGACTTGAATGATGTTTGAAACGGCACAGCTCCAAAGTGGCGCATCCCGGCCCTATGGACACTAAAACTCCCGTGGACATCCTGAGGGTGTTTACGACGTCCGCAGGACCTTCAAAGGAGTTCCCGGGCCCCCGTCGATGAGAGGTATGTTTGAAATGGCACACAGTTTCAAACTGGTGCATCCCGGCCCAATGGACATTAAAACTCCTGTGGGCATCCTCAGGACGTTTATGATGCCCGCAGTACCTCCAAAGGAGTTCCCGTGCCCAGTCGACTTGAAGCATGTTTGAAATGGCACACAGCTCCGCAGTGGTGCATCCCGGCCCGATAGACATTGAAACTGACTTGGAGGTCTTGGAGACGTTTAAGACGTCCGCAGGATCTCCAAAGGGCTAGATGTTGGGATAGTTGGATTTGTGACAAATTATACATAATTTCAGCGCCACAGAGCTCGTGTTTGTTCTTTGTGTCCCTGTCCTGGTTGCGCTAAAAATATGTATAATTGGTCACAAGTCCAACTAGCCCATCTTATTCTTTTAAAGTACATGTCTTGAACATCGGGCTCCTCTTTCTTTGTGTCTTCTAAAGAACTTCAGGACGTCAACCTGCTCTTAACTAAAATCGTTTCAGCGACCTGCCGTGCAAGGTATCTTGGTCTAGCGCTCGTGTTTGTCTCTGTTCTTTTTTTCCCTGTCCTGTG
Source organism: Amblyomma americanum (assembly GCF_052857255.1). Lineage (NCBI taxonomy): Eukaryota > Metazoa > Arthropoda > Arachnida > Ixodida > Ixodidae > Amblyomma > Amblyomma americanum. The sequence continues at coordinate 12,002,360 of NC_135506.1, forward strand.
GGCGCTAAAAATATGTATAATTTGTCACGTCAAAAGGAGTTCCCGTGCCCCCGTCGACCTGAATTATGTTTGAAATGGCACACAGTTAAAAAGTGGTGCATCCCAGGAAGGCGATAATAACGACACCAGCAGGCAGCTGTGGTCATCTGGCAGCTACTTGGGGATTGCTGCACAAAAACGCAAGTGAAACGCAGTTGCTCATAAAGAATTATTTTCCCAAACTATTGGCTCCACAGTTGGAAGGGGGAGTGCTAAAGCATAAGTGTGATCCTTAGTCAAGTGTATACGGTATTTTACAGTTTATTGTCTCTTTCCTGAACTTTCAGAACACTGCTGAAGCGCGTCAATGAGGTAATGAACAGTTTGTGACTTTAAAAAAAAAGCAATTCACATACGATAGCGAGATCTATGCGGCACAGTATGCGTTATTATACAGAAGTAGTTTCTCATTGGCATCTAGCCAAGCACAGCTATACGCCTGCAAAGAAAAGCGGAAAGCTATACAGCTTTCTCAGAAAGTTCGTATTTAAAGATTCATGCTGGTTCGGCGTTCGAACTCGGCACCACCACTTCACTGGAGCAGTTGCTGTACTAAATGAGCTAACACTGTTCGAACTCGAAGTGGGAACAGTGTTGGTGAAATGTTTAGGGGGGTCCGCCATGGTGGAGCAGATTTGTAATAAAGGAGTAATTACTCATTGTCATCCACGTAAGCGCAGCCATACGGCCACAAAAGAAAGCTATACAGCTTTCTCAGAAACTTCGTAGTTAAAAATTCGTCCTGTTCCGGGGTTCGAACAGCTTCACCCGAGCAGTCGCTTTACGAACTGACCTAACCGGGATGGCAAGCTACTCCACCCTAGGGGATTCCCCTAAACATTTGACCAACAGCATGCGTTAGCGACAGCGACTGGTCGGAGCGGCCGATTCTGCCGACGGGTTCAGACCGTGCGAGTGGGTAGCGTGATCTAGTCAATAAATCAGCGTGTGACACGCTGTACGTACCCACTCACTCCCCCCCCCCCCCCCCCCCCCTTCGTCTCTGATTGGAGACCGTGGTTTCGCCCTTGTCACCCGTTGCCTCTCAACCTTTCTCGCACTTTCCTTCTCCCCTCAGAGGAGGATTTCTCTCTCTCCACTTTGCCTCCTCTCTACCGGGGCTTCAAACGGAAACGCTATCTCCAGACACCTTTAGGGATAACGGGCGTTCTAATGCTAACGCATTGGCCGCCGCGGTGGCTCAGTGGTCATGGTGCTCGGCTGTTGACCCGAAAGATGGGTTCGATCGCGGCCGCGGCGGTCAAATTTCGATGGAGGCGAAATTCTAAAGGCCCGTGAACTGTGCGATGTCAATGCACGTTAGAGAACCCCAGGTGGTCGAAATTTTCTGAGAACTTCACTACGGCGTCCCTCATAGCCTGAGTCGCTTTGGGACGTTAAGCCTCCATAAACCAAGCTAACGCACTGAAAAGTGGTTTACTACTGAAACAACGTCTAAATGCTGTATATATGCTGCAATAGTCTGCATTCCGTCTGATATCGTCACAATTTTTTTGTTAATACCCGTATCACGACTTAGCACAGCAGCTGAGACACACGATAGTGAGTTAAATTAAGAGTATAAAGCCTGTGTCTTACTAAGATTACAGAGCAAGACCTGTAACTATGAATACAATTATAAACTGTATATTGCGCCTGAAATTTGCATCACAGAAACGAAAACTGAAGTGGCTCAATCGAGTCTTGACACTTACATCTCAGAGGACAGCACTTTATTTACGGGCCGCCGTGGGTATTGGACATTCAGCAAGCTTTTATAACCTTTGCTTTACCAAACCACACTGGTAATGGCAAAAAGAGAGCTCGTTTCACCTTCTCTGTAAAACACACAATGAAATAAGTCTACACAGTGCTGTTTTAGGTAGCCCATAGTGCTTTCATCACGACGAAAGAAAGTCGGGCATTCTCGTTATAGCGGAAGCGTCATCGTAATAACGCGTGGTCGGCTGGCTGGAGCGAGCAGAATATTTACTTTGCTTTGGAAGCCCCGTTTGAAAGAAGGTAGTGCCGAAAACACGTGCACATCATGAAGCTAATAAAAACTGCCGTGCGGAAGAATGCAAGCGGGCTGGCCGCATAATGAAACGCAGCTTTTGCATTTCTAGCCCAAAAGCCAGGCCACACAAACACCGTCAAGGAAGGATGCGACTCACGCCCAACATGCCTCCTATCCCACCTCTGTACCAGAAAAAAAGAAAAAAAAGCCCTTTTCTTTTTATTTTTCATCTGAGGACCACATACCGAGTATTACAAATGCAGGGTCCACCATGTGGCGAAAGCTAGGGGGCGCTTTATGACGAGCCGGCAGCAGTAATGACTTTCTGCGTCCCGCCGGGAACGAACACGCAGTGGCTAAAACGCACGGGAACTGGTCATGTTCGCGGCATTCAAGTCACGTCGCCCTCACCATCACCGCAGCTGTGTCGCATAGCGCGCCAGATTCCGGCGGCTGCCGGCGTTACGGAGATGCACCTATACGTCTCCCGCTTTGTTATCCCCTCTTATTTTCCTTATCTTTTCTCTCTCTATATATCTCGGCGCCTTTATGCCTGTCGCCCGATGTGTCGGAACGTGTTATGGCAAAGCTTCGCTTCTTCGAAGAAGCCTCATCATCGCCTCGCGAGAACGCGCGATCTTGCGAAGCCTTCGGGACTAGAAGCCACGCGGACGCAGCGACCTCGTCCGGAGTTGCGTCACACTGCTTTGAGGTGTACATGATCTCATGCATTCTGAATCTGCTGACTCCCCACCCCGCTCTGAGACTGCATCCAAAGTCGTCGCTGCTGCCTGGTGTTGCCATCCACTCACTGAATTCAAGAAGGTAGTTGGGGTCACCCTATATTGCACTGGACGTCCATCTCTGCCCTCAAGCGAGCCTAGTGTAGTTCAAACACGCAACTATGCATTCCTCCAAGTGGGCGTCTCGTTTCTGAACAAAAAAAAAGAGATAAGAAAAATAGCTACATAGGAAAGACACACTGAAGAGCGCAGCAGCTCAGATTCCTACGGGAAACAGGTCACGTTACCGCGCATATTGGAATGCGCTCTAGTATGCACCCCTTTGAGCATTAGTTGGTAGAAAGGACAAAGCAGATGGGATCCTAGAACATCGAATACTTGAACAAGATGTACAGTTAGGATAGTTTTAGTCTACTGACTAACGGTTAGTCATACGAAGCGTAGGCGAAGACAGTTACTCTTGTCGAAATGACTGATGTTTCCTCCCTCGAGCTGCATGTCTAAATTAGACTGTTTTCTGAACAATGCCATCCAAAAATATGCAGTGGCCCAGCCGCAGTTTCTTAGCTACTGTGACCTTTTCGTTCCGAGCACGAAGTCGTGGGTTCGATACCGCGTCGCAGCGGTCAGTTTTCGATAAAGTCCAGATGGAAAAGTACCAGTGGGCTGAGTCTCCTCAGCAGACAGTTACGAACTGTATGTAGTGTTTCAACTTAAAATCATGGAAACGAAAACTGAAGTGGCACAATACGACAGAACCGGTCCCGAAATACAACAGAAATCTTTGTCTTCCTGTCGTTACGACAGAATTTTTTGTAGTATTGTGAAGTTGACTGTTGTTGAAACAGAATTGGCTATATCGTTACGACAGGAGACTGCTCGATACTACAGAAATTCCAATTGTTACTACCAGAATTTCTGTTGTGAGGTCCCAAATACTACAGGAATATCTGCTGTGACAAGAGAAAATTTTCTGTTTTGTTTTTCGATAGGGTCAGTTGCGGCTGAACTTATCCAGCATTCTCCCCTGTATGATCTGCCTCATAATTCAGGTGTAGCGCTGCAATTAAATAAATTAATAAATGAAATGACGACATCGAGATCACCGCCTCTCCGGCTGCTACTCTTGAAATAATAATAATAATAATAATAATAATAATAATAATAATAATAATAATAATAATAATAATAATAATAATAATAATAATAATAATAATAATAATAATAATAATAATAATAATAATAATAATAATAATAATAATCATCATCATGCTGACTACGCCCACTGCAGGGCTAAGGCTTTTCCTATGTCTCTCTAATTAACTCTGTGCTTTGCCAGCTGCGTCCGCATCATGCCCGCAAAATTCTTTATCTCATCCGCCCACCTAACGTCCTGCCGCCCCCTGCTGCGCTTGCCTTCTCTTGGAATCTACTCCGTTACCCTTAAGGGCCAGCGGTTATCTTCCCTTCTCATTACATGCCCTCCTCAAGCTAATTTTTTCATAAGCAGCATTTAGCTGAAGTTAAGTGGCTCGGAAGGATCTGTGCTATACTTCGGCGCATATAAAGAATCCTTAGTTAGGTGAGGGGGTCATTGTTGGTGGACGCAGTTACTCCTAGAAGTGTCTTTCCAAACTAGTTTGTTTCTATGTAAGGTTTTATAATATGAACATAACTGAGCGTTCGGGTCGCTCGATAAGTCCGAACGAGATTAGGAACCAACTGCTTATAAAATACTCACTTCGGCACGCTATAACGCGCCTTCGGGTTCATCTTCATTGGCCACACTTTCTATTTTCTCAAAAAGACAACAGCTGCAAAGTCCGACCTCATGCCTCCAGAAATAACCTTTTCAAAAATCCTTTCTTTTTTCAGACTATTGAAGATTGCAATGGCTTACCTGCAGGTGTGACTTGGCGCAACTATGTAACTGTATTTTTGCGAAGCTGTTTGCCTCTGCAATAGTGCCCCTGGCGCTGCGTGCTTTTTCCGAATAAAAAGTAAAGAACATGTATTGCCAGCTTTACTCGCGTAGACAGTTCTAAATCGTCATAAAATGATGCCAGAAAGGTCCCTTATTTATGTTCCGCAATTGACAAACACCGTTGCTTGCTCTGCATGAAGAAATAAAGTGAAATGATTTAAACGGCACTGCACTGACCTATGTTAACGAATATGCATCGATTTTTTTCAAGTCAGATAATGACGTAGCAAATGTACAGTGAAGCCAAGCGCTCCTTCCGCCCAAGGAAATCGCTCTCAAATAAAACAGTTCTCTCGGCAATCGGCCATATCTTTCATATCGCTCGAACAGTACAGACTAAAACATGCCTTAAGCTGACATTACGCAAACAGAATCCATCGTTCCCACCCAAACCAACGCCTGAAAACTTTTGATGATCTTGACGTCATCCACACATCTTGCTTCTTCCTTTATTTTTTATTTTTCAGCACCTCAATATGTCCTCCAGAACGTCACTCTTCTCCGTCTGTTTGCAGTTAAATATTGAATCAATATTTCAAACTCGCAGATATTGAATCTGATATACGATACGCAGCGCGTCCTAGAATATCGATAATAGTGCGCCCTCTTCCGTTCTACGGTTGAGTCAGTTATTTTACCCAGAGGAAAAGACTCGCTGCCGGGGCCCAGCGGCTTTCGAGTTCGCCTGCTGATATCAAGATCGCCGCATCAAATCCCGGCCGCGGCGGCCGATGTGGGTGGGATGCAAAAACACGCGTGTGCTATGCGTTCCCAGTCCAACAAAAACAACAGAAAAGTTTTTTTTTCGTCACAGCAGTTTTGGTGTAATGTTACTGACCAAAAACTTGTGGCAACAAAAAGTTTATAGTAACATGGTTACTACAGAAAAGTACTGCAGAAAAACTACAGTAGTACTGAAAAATTCTCGTGAGATGGCACTGAGCTAGGTAAAAAGTATTCTGCATAAGCCAAGATATAGGGATACTAAGCATGAATGGAGCACACTATGGGACTAGGGGACATGAAGACACGATAAGAGACGCCAGCAAAGCTCGTGGTTTTCCTTTTTTAAACCACGGAAAATAATAAAAAAATTAATTTGCTATTCTTTATTGTCAAGTATGCACAGAAGATATGGTGTCGAAGTCTCCGGTTATTAACATTGCAAACATCAGTACGCATAAAATGTAAGCTCAAATCGAGTATACCGGAGGTTGATAGTCACACTCTTCAGTAAAGGTTTCACTGCACTTGACATATACACCGTGTTATGAACATGATGCAGGTTTATGGTTTAGTTAATCGGGGTTTAACGTCCCAAAGTGACTCAGGCTATAAGGAACTCTGCAGTGAAGGGCTCCGGGAATTACACGGAGTTTTTTAACGTGCACTGACTTCCCACAACACACGGGCCTCTAGAATTTCGCCTCCATCGAAATTCGACCGGAGCTGCCGGGATTGAACCCGCGTCTTTCGGGTCAGAAGCCGAGAGCCATAACCATTGAGCCACCGCAGCGGCTCTTAATTGTTATGGACATAAAACTGTCTCCTAAATTCGCTACAATTCTTATCACGTTTCAACGCGTTTAATTCTTTCCTTTCTTGCTAGCCGAAACTTCACTTCAAGCCTGTCGAAGTTAAAAAGAAAGCACGTTCAATAGCTCGAATGCAAATCAGTGGAAAAATAATAAAACTGGGTCACCCATAAAGCTGGACAGACGTTAAACGGAAGCCTCACTACAAGAAATAAGCTGTAAGGTCATGAACACTAGCTTAGGGCGACTACACACAGCTACGGTTCTTTACTAAGGCGTCAATGGCGAGGCGAATCGCGTGACCGGATAGCTTGACCCACCTCGTATATATCTTCCCATACACAGACCCACGTAAGCACACTCACGAACACGAGCACACTCCCAGAGATTGCGCAACCCTCCTCTCTTTCACGAACCCTCCTTTCCCAATCGTCGCACCGTCGGGCGCTCTTTCTTTTATGTCTAATTTCCCCCGACGACCCGTAAGCGCACGGGGCCTGCATTATTAGTCGACTCTGCGGAGACGGTGATTTATTGGAGGTCGCTAAGGCCGCATTATCCCCTGCCCCCTCCTCACCCACCCTCGGACCCTCAAGGGCGCTCGATCAGCGGGAGATCGCCCTAGGGCGTGGAGCTCCAAAGATGGTCCGGGGTCTTCTCCGGTGCAAGCCGAGCATAGCCAAGCAGATCCAAGCCAGGATTGGCTGACCCGACTTCGTGTAGTGCGGTGCTGCTGGGGTCAGCGCGAAATAACGAGAAGAAAAAATAAAACGATAGTACAGGAACAGAAATACGAAAAAGTCGGTCACTTTGGCTCCGTTGGTGGCGGTGGTCCCTTGCACGGAATCAATATTTCATATGAGCATCGGCCGGCTGCCCCAGACGCTCCTATACAGAGCCGTTTTCTGCGCATTTGGCGCCATTTCCCCGCTTATCGCTGGCACGCTTGACTCCCGTGCTGAGGGGGAAAGGAGAACTGCTGACTGGAATATTGGATTTCCCCTCGGTTCTTGAGGCGCCCATTGCCTAATGTGTTGTCGCAAGCCTGCTCTTTACTGTATTCTTGTCTGGCCACTCCCTTCGCAAAGAAAACACGTTTATGCAGGGGCCCTGGAAATACTTCTCTTTTCGTTTACCCCAAGGGAGGTCCACGTGCCGTCCTGGTGACGTTTATCTAAACAACGTCACCAGGTCGGGCTGCGAGTTGAGTCAGCGATAAAAAGTCGGTAGCTGAGCTGCGATGGAGCTCAGCTGCTGAGCCCCAGGTGGCGGATCGAATCTCGGCCACGGTGGTCGCAATACAGTGGAGAATAAACCGTGTGCTGTGCCACGGGAGTGCGCGTTGAAGAAGCCCAAGTAGTGGAAATTAATCCGGAGTCTTTCACTACACAGCTATAGCCTCGAAGACCACGTGCAAGTTTCGGGACGTTAAAATCGCATAAAGCGCGGCACCCCACTAAACAATAAAGGTGAAGGCGAATTCAGAGGTTAATAATAATATTAATAATTGGTTTTTGGTGAAAGGAAATGGCGCAGTATCTGTCTCATATATCTTTGGACACCTGAACCGCGCCGTAAGGGAAGGGATAAAGAAGGGAGTGAAAGAAAGGAAGAATAGGTGCCGTAGTGGAGGGCTCCGGAATAATTTCGACCACCTGGGGATCTTTAACGTGCACTGACATCGCACAGCACACGGGCGCCTTAGCGTTTTTCCTCCATAAAAACGCAGCCGCTGCGGTCGGGTTCGAACCCGGGAACTCCGGATCAGTAGTCGAGCGCCCTAACCACTGTGCCACCGAGGCGGGGCCAGAGGTTAAGTGGTAAAAAAGCATTACGAGCACAATTGCACCCCGTATCAATGTTCCATTTGCAGCTGGCCTGGACTGACTTGCGTAGCACGTGCAATTAGTCACTGCCATCCTTTTTGCCACCTGCTGAAAAGGCGCATTGCTTCACCTGCCACATGTTCCAGGGATTTCTCTTATTCGCTGTTCTTGCCCAATCATCTGCAGACGCCAGTTCTGATGGCCTTGTTGCTATCTTATGGCTGTTTACGTGCGGATGGCACGTTATACTTCAGGTACACGACTCTTCACCTCCTACACCATCTGAAGCGATGTACAGTGTCCACCTTTCTCGGCCGCGCGGCCGAGCAGTTTCTAAAGAAGGTGCACGCGCGAAACACGATCACCGAGGGCGTACTCAGCAAGTGGGAATGGTACGACCGCGTTCTCTAGAAAACCCCAAGTAGCCAGGCGAAACCCTCCACCCACCACCCTCCACCCTCAACCCCCCTCCCCAGCCCCCTCCTTCCAACCGGCACCCTACATCCGTTGCTCCCAATCAACCCCCGACATAGAGCATCTCGAGTGGCAGTGCCCGGCCTTCTCCGCGGTACTTACAGGGCACCGCCCTCCACACGTGCAACGTTGCGATGAGTGGATTCAACTAGGCCTGTGGAACATCGTCCGTGCGTGGAAGCTGAACTTGTTAACATAGTGTGCAGGAAAGTGCAGCAATGTGCCGTGCTGTGAAGTGCGCCTAAAGGTGACCCTTTTGCTAACACCACTACCCTTACCCACACTCATGGGCTTCAGGCTCTCCTTCAGAAATAAAATTATTCTTTCAATAATATATAAGGCGTAAACGAAAACGCAATGGTGCCCCACCGCTCCGAGATCACGTCATTGCCTTCTGACCAATTAGGACTACAGACTAACCGTTAATTAACTAGTTAATTAAAATTCGACTTCTACGTCCCCATATTACTAATTTTTGCCATTTTTCAGGTCCCAGGGTGAGGTGGATTTGGAGAGCTTTTTTTTTTGTTCGAAGTGGTACACCGTCTCGAAGGCATCACTCGAGAAGAACAAAACATTTTTTGCTAAAGTCAAGAACAGAATTAACTGCAGTATTTAAATATTATATGTGAAGGAAAATTCAACGCAAAATGGTCTTTATTCCAGTCTTCCTTGAATCAGTAGAGCGAAGCAGTCAACTAACTGAACTAGTGCCTTTATGTCTCAAGTGTTTCTTCGGTATCTCGTCATTTATGCTGTTTCCTGGACTTTCGTTATGCACAACTAATAGAAACCCGGATTATTATATCAACTAAAGACATATGTGTCATCTCGCCTGGATCATGAAGACTTCTCAAGAAACATCCGCAAAAAAACAAAAACAAAACAAACCTACGTCTAAAATTTCCTCTCCTCGGCCCCTCAATGGCATGAAGACAGCGATAATTCGAGAATGATTAGCGCGTGTGCTGGGGCCATTAAAATCCGAGGCTTCAAACTACGGCTGCGCACGTAATTAAGGCGGCAGCTGTATTAGCATGCGCGCTTTTGCAAAGAAAGCCCGGGCCGGGAAACACAAGCGAAGACAATGAAAGAAGCTCTTTAACCCACAGCCGCTCGGACCGGCATTATTTCGAACCAAAAAGATAATAGAGAAGCAAGACATTGGCTGAGAACGTCGGGCTAGGGCTCCTAATCAGGAAATCACTTCACGGGACTACGAGAGCAAATCTAGCGCCGCCCTGCGTTGGGTGCGAGCAGTCGGCAGGCCCATTATCATCGCCATCTCCACTCAAACGAGGTCATTTGAATCTCAAGAAGGCTGAATGCCCCATCGGGAGAACCAAGTGGTGAGGAGGGCATCGGGGGGCAGATAGCCGTATAGGTGTAGCAGCTGACGCCCAAAGTGGGGCGACGAATGGTGGAAAGGGCACGTGGGAAGGAGGGAGAGGAGGAGGAGACTGTGAATGGTGAATTTGCACAAGAAAACGCGCGACGCATCGTACGTTCATAGATGGTGTTACCGCGCAAGAGAAATAAGCCTGCCTGCGAGAAGTCGCTGTAGACGCAGCAAAAGCCTGAATAAGAAGAGCTGCTGCAGGACCTACACGAAAGATGGAACCGTGGGGCTCAGACAATGCGCTAACTTCTACGTGGTCTATTGTTATTGTAATCGGGGCGCCCATTTTCACAGGGTCGTCAAAAGTATGACTAAATAGGTTTAAAAGCTATACTCACTATACTCTAAGCTGACAAGTTGCCTGTTCGGCAATGCTATTGGTCGTTTAGAGGCCTACAAGTCGACAAAAGACACCTTTTCAGTATAAGTGCTTTCGAATTGAACTACTATGTCTTCCTAACGAAAACAAATTAATCAAACATGGACAGACATCTGCGTTGAATGAGATATTATAGTTTGCCAAAATTATGCCACCAAACTAGCGGAGAAAAAAATTTTGAATATCGTCTGAAACTTCTCCGCTCTTCTTCTTGTGGATATTACTTTATTTTTATAGACTGTTTGCCTTCTAAGGAGGGTAATTAAAATGAGAGGAATAAAAGGCAAACACAGCTCGCGCAGAAGAAGATTGAATAGCTGGCCGAGTTGGTAATAGCAGTTTATTGTGGGTGGTACAGCGCGAAACAGACGAAAGACAAAGTAGAAGTCTTCGACTTCGTCTTTCGTCTGCTTCGCGCTGTGCTACTCACAGTGAAATAGCTCATGCATATTCTAAAAAAAAGCGGCTCATATATATGAAAGAAAAAACCTGTGATTCACACCACGTTCGCGCTGGAATGCTTCCAGGCATTATTCAGATTCTGGACATCATCATTTGCACACATATCGCTTTTTAGCTTATTCCACATTTCAATGATCAAAAGAACGAATATCACTACACAGCTGCATTACATTCCATAATACATTATATGAACTTATTTCAGAATGTCAGCACATGCAAAAGCGTTGCAGTGAACAGCGATTTTTGATCATTAGCGCATGCGCACTGCCTTCTGAAGGAGTAAAAGGAAGCACGTCTATTAGCTGATACTCGAACTAAGCCAGAAATCGTTGGAAGCAAGGTAAATTAGAGCCTTAAAAATATTGGCGCATACCTAGCACGATGTATTCATATTCACTGTGCTTACGCCACTCTATTATCGTCATCACGTACGCGATTCGCTGCGAAGGACTTGAAGTTGTTTAGTTTTTAACATGAACATTTGCTCTACACATTCTCTATCTTTGCACTTCTTACACACTCAGGACGCAGAAGTTTGGCTGTTCACAACGGGATGGTTGCTGCATTCTTTCTTTCTTTCTTTCTTTCTTTCTTTCTTTCTTTCTTTCTTTCTTTCTTTCTTTCTTTCTTTCTTTCTTTCTTTCTTTCTTTCTTTCTTTCTTTCTTTCTTTCTTTCTTTCTTTCTTTCTTTCTTTCTTTCCTTCTTTCTCTCTTTCTTTCTTTCTTTCTTTCTTTCTTTCTTCCTTTCTTTCTTTGTTTCTTTCTTTCTTTCTTGCTTTCTTTCATGCTTTCGTTCTTTCTTTCTTTCTTGCTTTCTTTCATGCTTTCGTTCTCTCTTTCTTTCTTTCTTGCTTTCTTTCATACTTTCGTTCTCTCTTTCTTGCTTTCTTTCATGCTTTCGTTCTTTCTTCCTTCCTTTCATGCTTTCTTTCTTTGCTTCTTTCTTCCTTTCTTCCTTCCTTTGCTTCTTTCTTTCTTTCTTTGCTTCTTTCTTTCTTTCCTCTTCTTTCTTTCCTCTTCCTTCTTTCTTTCTTTCTTTCCTTCTTTCTTTCTCTCTCTCTTTCTTTCTCGCTCAATTTCCTACTTCCACTCTTCTTTCTTCTCTTATTTATATCACCCACTATGTCTCTTTCTTTTTTTCATTTTTTTTCCTTCTGACTGTCTGTCGAATGCCTGCTTTAATTTTCCGATGCCTGCACAGGTGATAACTTTTAGAGCGAAAAGCTCTACTCCTCCCATGCGGGGCCTGAAGGTCATCTGGCTCTTAGATTTGACCTCTAACGGGAGGCGTGCCGCATGTAAGAAACCGCGAGTGGCAGGTGCCTCGATCTTCTTAATCGACGCCACAGCTGCGCGCTTGGCAGTCACGTCCGCCTCTTCCCCGACCGCCGCTCTGGATGCTTGCTCTTGCACTTGTGGCGCGTGATGCATCACGTGACTTGCTCTCTCTGTAGTCTTGAAAAAATAAAGATGAACCAAAGCTAAACCGTGTCTAATTATGTTTAACAGAGCTTTCTCTGTGTATACTCTGACTCAGGTGAGTTCAGCCATAACCACTTTTGTTTCTCCTTTGGCACCGTAGCCTGGCTCATGGCCTTAGAAGGGTGTACAAATGTAATAAAACAGCTCCACTACCGACCTAATGTGTGAACTTCAACTAGGAATTTTCTGAAAGTGTTCGGTTAATTCAAACAAATATTTTATTCTCTTCAAGTTCTCATCGTCGGGATTTAAATGTAGCCCGCCATGACAGGGGCTCTACTACTAGGCTGTTGGTGCGCATAACCTTTAGTGAAAGTTGGGCCCTTTTAGGGGGCGCGTTGGAGTCTTCTGTTATATTCGTAGGTCAAACTTTTACTATTTTTGGATGCATGCTTGAACGTGACCTCTTCGCCTTTCTTGTAAGTGGCGGTACATCGCTTTTGTGTGACATAACAGAAGCTGTCTTCACGAAATAAGAGCCGTTAATGCTGTTGGATGCAAGAAACAGTTGATAAGGCCGAAAGGAATGCTTAAGGCCCTCTAGAAGTCAACTACGTACAAGGAGGGCTGACAATGAGCAGAAGCAGAAAGCATAGTTAATCATTCTCGCAATGTTGGATATATGAAGTTAGCAGCTAAGTGTAAGCAGAAATCCAGCAGTTAATGCGAACTCGGAGATCTGGAAGCGGTACCCATAGTGAGCAGGATTTTATCATAGAATTAAGAGTGCAGCCCGAAATACATATGACGGCAAGCGTTGCTGCTTGGATCGCGACCCACCCATGCCTTTTTTCTGTGTCTCTCTTTTTTTTAGAAATACTGACTCCAAATAGAAAGAATTCCGATAATAAGCGCTGGGCATGTTGCTTTAAAGCTCTTGCAAACTTGTGTCAGTTTTTTGTTGAAGTTAAAATTAAAAGGATACACAGTGTTGAAATTTTCCAAGAACAGACCCCCGTGGTTTTTTTTTTAATTTTTAAGAGCATAAATGGGGTAAAAATTTGTTACCCCCGATAAGCACAGCGCTTAGACCATGCGTTATGAATACCGCGGGATAATTCGCCGACAGATGTCCAGGACACCGCCTGCATACAAAATAACAAAATGTAACGCGTGGACGTCGCTTAAACAAAAGAGGGCTTTATCCTGTCAAGAAGAGCAAGAGAAAATACTTTTGTCAGCGGCGGGATTTTATGTTCGCCATTTAAGAACGTTAGGAAAACAACAGCTATTCAGCGAGCCTCTCGGAGTTTTTTTCTATGCAACGCGATTTTTCTTTGAGGCTGTAAGCAGTGTTGCAACTGAGGGGCGGGAACAGTTTGAATAAGGGATCAAAGAAGTTGAAGCAACGCGCTCAGAGAAAACTGGCACCGCTGATGGAAAAGGAGGAAGAAAGGTGAATAAAACGCGAGCAGAATGGGTGCAAGAAGTGAGTAAAGAAAAAAAATAAGCTAGATGAAATAAACCGATTTTAGTCCTTTTCACGAGTGGAGAAGTTTCCAGCGATACGAGTTCAGCGAAAACCGATGAGAAAGCTTTTCAGTACGCCTCTCGCGAAGGGAGCCACTGAGAGACAGGTGGTGAAGAGAAATCAATACCTCTCAATGCGTGTTCCAGCGCTCAAGCTGACGGGAACGCGAGAGCCGGAATGCGCGCGAATTTTTTTTCCCTTCTAATGCCAGTGAGATCAGCAGATGTCGGGAGGTTGAGTTCGATCCTCCTGACATTCCCGCTTTCCCTCTTACCTTCTTGCCTGCTGTGAACGTGCAGTGGATAGAGACTACATAGCACGCGCTAAAGACGGCCGCTATAGGCTTGAGAAAGACATGTACTGGAGTAGAAACGCATGAACCCCGCCGAGACGAGCGCTCCACAATCGTTTATTTGTAGTGTTTACAGCGACAGCTGTTATTCGCATGCTTCCCTGTTCTGCTGAGTCGTCGCCGTAACACCGCGCCGCACTAATTGGTCAGCATGCAGATAGTGTCTCCCCTGATGTCACTGCAACACGTAACTTCGAGTAGTCCACATACAGTGGTGTCAAAAATGACGTCACGTGAACGCTCCCCGCTAGGTGGTTCGATAACGGTGACGTCACGAGTGTCAGCAGGTGGCGTCTCGTACGACGTCATTGCAACGCGTCACTCTGAGTAGTCCACATAAATGACGTCACGAATGACGTCATGTGAACGCTCCCCGCTGGGTAGTTAGAGAACGGTGACGTCACGAGTGTAAGCTGTCGATGCCAAACGTACTTTGTCACAGAAGGAGGCATATAATGTAAACTAAGGATATTATATTCCCCACCGCAGAGCACCTATCGCTGGATCTCTCGTTACTCATTAATAACCGTCCTTAGACGTTCTTGTGATTTTTCCATCCGATTTTTCGTTTTGGTCAAAGGTGGAAAATAAAAAAGGCGAGCCTTCTTCCAAATTGTGTTTTTATCCGTCCTTGTTTTTAATATCAAGCCTTATTGTTTAGTAGAGTCCTGTAAATAGTGAAGCGAGAGTTAACTGTATTTGACTAAGCAAAATTTGATGAACACGTAGTGTGGGTGTATGTTCGAGCTTTTTAACAAGTAACATAAGCCACGAAAAATATTACCTAATACTATTGTCTGCTGCAATACATGAAGCGTTTGTTAACTTTAATATTGTATTCAATAGTTTAATTGGTTAGTGAAACTTACAAGTAATATAAATCACTATAAGCTTAACCACGCTATGTTTAGCTCAAGTGTTCGCGGATTTGCTACTTACTGAATCTCTGCGACGGCATTTCGTCCTAGCTTCGCGCTTTATTGCTGAACGAAGCATTTTCCAGGTCCTGTTAAAGCAGGCTCTTTTCATCGCGCAATGACTCATTTCTATTTCTAAGAAGAAATCAGAACATTACACAGCTGTGATATGAGAGGCCTCTCGAGGAATTTTAGGATATCTCAACGGGAGAACATAAAATAGTCTAATAATTAATCTAATAAAATAATCTAATACACAATAATTAAGTTCATCCGCGTGAGGTGGTGATAAGGAGGAGTAGATGAGTGCTCTCGCAATATTAGTCCTGAAAGAAATCGAAAGCTGTCGTTTTTGGGCTGTATTCTTATAGAATACATTCAGTCCAGTATTGCCAGTAAGAATCGCTAACCAAGGCTGTCCTAAAGACAAGAAAGCAGTCGCACTCAAGCTTATGGCACGTTTAAAATAAAATTTTTTCCTGACAATGCTAATAATTTTCAAATACTGTGCCGGCACCGTTCGCCTCTGTTCCGGCAAATGTTCCTGGTGAAGTAGTCAGACCTGTGTGTATTATTGGAGACTTGCTGTATCTTATTATAAATATAGTATATTTAGATTATTAAAGATAAATATAGCGCTGAACAGTGGCGATAGAAACTATTTTGAAGAAAAAGACGGGAACGGGACGCTTTCGAAGAAGTTGGATATTTTCTACGAATCCCGTAAAAAGGGATTGATGCTTCGGTGGCCACAGAGCATAAATCTTCGATCCTAATGGTTTCTTGATCCTGACGGCTGTCTCTCGAGGCACTGGAGACATGGTATTCTGAAAAATCGCTGAAAAATACTGCAAGGCAGCCGAACCCGAAAGAAAGGAATAAGTAAAGGTAAGGGGCGAAAACAAGAGATCACGTATTTGAGAATAGAAGTCTTATACAAGCAGTACTTTTTGTGTAGCTTCTTTTTTGATCCACTCTACGCTTTGTTCAGACCGGAATCGTGGCGAGATTGTTGGTTGAGAAGGCGCTTCCGTTAACACGTGTACAATTTGTGAAGCAGACGACGAGTACGTAAAAGAACTAAACTTAGTAAGTATGCATGAAAGGACGGCCTTAAAACTTCATAGAGACGGTGATTTTTTTTCTTATATGTACGAACAGAGCCATTCTTTATTCTAAATTTATTCATTCATGCTACTGGGCAAAAGGTATTGTTTGAAAAGCGCCTGTATAAGTAGAGTGAAATTGTAAGAGCATAACACAGTGCTATACTCCAGCATACAATACGTTCAATGCACAATATAATTAAAAGTCATCGCACAGTGTTTTGTTTGCTTATTTTTGTTGCCACGTGTCGCAAACAGTGTTCAGGATTAAAAGAAAAACAAAATTCAGTTAAGTTTTCTGTATGAAAAAAAGCATTCTTCGCGTTTGCTCTATAATTGAAAGGCAAAGCGAACCACTGGAAAAGGTTGGGCGCATAACTGAAAAAAAGAAGCGCGCTTTTTTGGTGGCTACTAGAGGTTGATAGATTGTTACTAGCCCGCGATGAACACAAAACAAGAGCAAAGAAGCTTGACAGGATTCATAACTGGGAGAGGGTAACCACGTGGGCTAGTTGGTGAGCATCGGAAGTAATGAAACCAGTGACAAACGGGAACATCAAAAAGAGTAAGTACACAGGCCAGCGCTTAACAAACACCTGATGTTTTATTGAAAGATGGCCGACCCAGGGAACCAAACAACGCATGCCTATCAGGAGCTCAAAACACCTACGTTGAACGTAACCTAAAACACGCTAAGCGTTTAGACAGACAATACTTGTAAAAATATATATAGTTTTTTCATTCTTACACGCGCACACCGTTTTTAGAAGCTTAACTGCCTTATTTGCAAGCGACAGAGACGCTGTCCTGACGCACGTGCCACTTCCTTGCAGCCTAATGTGAAAGGCTTCCAGTATATCTCTTCCTCGTCTATGTTTTTTTTTCCTTTTCCTAGTATAGAAATTTTGTCGAAAGCCGGGACACATCTCCTACATCGTCTACAGTTATGAAGGTTATTCAGATATAAGACATGTTTCAGAGAATTAATAAGTTTAGGCACACGGTCATTAACGCGTCTGCCTGTATGAACCTCGTACACCCTGCCATGCGAAAGGGGTATGTAATACATGACACGTGTGGCACATCCAACAAACTTGTTGAGATGCTAGACAGTGCAGCCGTTAGACACTTGCCTTCTTTGTATGTCCTTTGCAATTCTAGAACACAGACGGGTGATTCCGCAAGAGATCAAACTGCCCAAATATCTGAAATTTTTATTATTTTAAGAAAGTTAGCTCTTACTCATCCCGCTTCGAGATTTTCATGGGGTCTGCTACCACCCTTGATCACAGCGCCATCTGTGGCAGCAACTACTCACCACGTTTCGAGATTTCGTAAAGTCTCCTACCTGCTTCATATTGGCTCAAGGACAACGCATGACTCTCACCGTGGTGCTGCTGATATGAAACGCATGCATAATTTCTTCGACTCATTCTCAGAAGTCTGCATTGAAGAAAATAAAATTAGTCTCCAAGCTAGCTGAGAAGCTACTGGATGTCTTTTTTACTAAGCGAATGTGGGAAAGGCAGTGGAAGTTAGGATAAGGATTGCTGCATGCCAAGGAACAGAAGTAAAATATATGAACGGGAGAAAAAGAGTGCGACGTTGTACAAAAAAAATTGGCAGCGGCTTAACTTGGCTAACCCTAAAATTCAGCGAAAAGCAAGCACGCTTGCTAAGCGTCTGAGGCTCGTCCATGGCAGCTCCGCTATACGCTCGCGACAGCCGTTCTATATATACCCACACGCCCACGTGGCTATGACGTGGTATCACATGGTCTTACGACACCCCATCGGATGTTATCACGTGGCTTCACATCAACCCATCGGATGTTGTTAAGGTCAAAGGTAAACCCAAAAGTCAACCCAATGTCAAAGGTCAACTATAGGTCATAGGTCAAGGTCAGGGGTCAAGAGTTCGACACCATAACTGTACCACATATGGTCATACACGGGTATCCTTGGTTGGGCCATAGTCCTATGGTGTGGCTGAAGGTCGTTCAAGGTCGTTCTGCTGTCTACCTAGAGACTGCTTTACCTAGCGTAGTGAAGCTTTTCGCTTCAAAAAGTTCATTATTGTAGACAGCTGAAAGGCAAAGAAAGAAACACGTCCTAGCCACATGCTAGCGATTTCTCTGGACATGCAGCTAAGAATGGTTTCTGAAACGGAGACTCAGCATTCGAACAAAGATAAAAGAGAACAAAGATAAAACAGGACGACAGGAAAGAACGTCTCGGAGAAAACTCAAGGTGCGACAACGCGTAATTATTCTAGGGACTGGAAAGGAAGACGCAAAGACAGAAAAATTTGGTTGTTTCTTCATGCCGCCGATGTCACAGGCTCCATTCTGCCACTGATATGCGCAAAGCAAAGCAAAACAAACAACTCATTGGAGGCGTACTTCTGTCGCGCAGTGCGTTGAGAGGTTGCAAAGACTAAGCACAGCAGAAGAAAACAAGTTTCGAAAAGCGGGAGAAAGAGAAGTTATGAAAACTTGCTTTCACGGAAAGAATAGACGCGGCGTAAAGTAGAGAATGGTGAGAGGCATCTAAATGCGCGCAAGAATTATTAAAAAGTACGACGCAAAGCACGGAGGAAAATCGCCTCAAATGCGCCTTATTTCCATTTCTTTCTGGCACAGATGTAATTTTTTTTCTCGGTGACATTTCTTCAGCCACGTGCCTGCCATTGTATTAGTCTAAAGCGGTTTATCACGCTGCCTTTACGAAGGCTTGACAGCGAGAGGAATTAATAACGCGATATTAAAGGGACCGCGTCAGGGTTTCTTTTTCTTTGATGATCTTTAGACACTCAGCTTAGGCTTATGTTCTTTCCTTTTATCGCCAGCGAGAAGAAGACGGGATTATTTTCTGTGATGAAAGGAAAAACCAACGTCTTTTTCTCACATCGCGCCACAGGGCGTGCGTGTCATTAAAAGTAAAATGTTAAGCGACTGACTGGGCTTGGAAAAGTGTGCAACGTTTTCTGCTGCAGAGAATCATCCAAACGAGTTCACACTCTCTCTCTCTCTCTCTCTCTCTCTCTCACACACACACACACACACACACACACACACACACACACACACACACACACACACACACACACACACACACACACACACACACACACACACACACACACACACACACACACACACACACACACACACACACACACACACACACACACACACACACACACACACACACACACACACACACACACACACACACACACACACACACACACACACACACACACACACACACACACACACACACACACACACACACACACACACACACACACACACACACACACACACACACACACACACACACACACACACACACACACACACACACACACACACACACACACACACACACACACACACCAAATGGACAGCCGGCTTATGAAACTTTTTGAACCAGCACATTCAAAACCTTTAGAAAAGGGAATGGTTATAGGCTTAACGGAAAATTGAAAGATCGACTGGCATTCGGGGTACTTGAGACACATCTGCTCATGCTAACAGCGTCTCCAACTTGTCGCGTTTATTTTTATAATGGTCTTGTACGTAACTTTCAGCTATTGAGGAAACATGGCCAGGACCAAAATGTTAAGCAAACATTAGTGTCGTGAGTTGTTTCACCCCATAGTCCTCTGCATATGTCTTGAACATTGCAAATATAAAAGACCGTGCTCCTGCTCATAGAGTCTGGCTAAAACGCCTTGGGGTGTTGGTAGTCTCCAATATGGTTGCTGGCATTGAGTAAAGGCGATTCCGCTCTACTTATGTGAAGCGTAAAAATAACTGAAGAAAGTTTCAGTTCTACAGGGCGGATTACCGGCCTTGTAAGCATGGTGTAGACGAGATCGAATGTGATTCAAAGCAGACTTCAAGTGCGCCAAAACGAATGATGAAGTATCTTGCGAAACAGCCAGGTACGAAAAATTTTGCGGCGAGACCCAAACCTAGTGAATAATGACCCGATTTGATTCAAGATATACCGATATCTCTGGTGTTAACTGGAAATAATGGAGTAGTCTCAATTTTGCGGAACCATTTATAAGAAACTAATGAAACTCGTTGAGGATCCCAGGCCTGTGCGACCAACTCAAGTTATGAATTTAATAGTGCTTTGTGCACTAGTAGTCTGAGTTATGAAGCTGCTTCATTGAAATAATGGCGGATGTACCCCTATATACGAAGAGCGTTGTTAGTTATAAACGTTGTATAAATAAACCCCACAACGATGAGTAGATGAGGGGTTCGTTACGGTATACATTTTTGAAGCCATGCAAATTGTATGAAAGTCTTCGTATTGTTTTTTATTACTACGGTGAAAGCATATGTGTAATTATTTAAGACGAGAGATAATCTGCCACATGAAAAGACAGCTTGCCGACAGTGGAAGCTGAACCTATGACCTTTGAATACTGCGTGCAGTGCCAAGCTCAATTAAATGGAGATAATAGCCGCCGAGCTTTGTATAGAGCACAGCTCACAACATTGGAAGGTCGCGAGTTCGGCTCCCACCGGCAAAACGTTGTATTTTTTTCACTCTATATGAATTCATTACTCACCCACTTTTCTTATATTAACAGTAAATACACCAATATTAACGTTCTCCTATGCTCTCCTTGAGGCTTGTGGTAATGTGGACACGAAGGCTTTGCAAAGATATATATCAGCCACGATTTTTTTTTTTATTGAAGGAGTCTAGAGTTGCCTGTCTTAGCGCTGGTGCTAGATTTATCTGACAGGAGCGATTTCGCAAGTACGAATAAGCCAAAACTTTCCGCGCAGTTCTATGGCTTCTGCAGGATTTCCGTGTTCACCACAAGCAACTTCCCTATCTGAAGCTCCTGACTATCAGCGTGCGGTATTTATTTATTTTTCTGCTTTTGGAGTACAGCCATTCAGAGCACCCGATACCTAGGCACTTGAATCCTGAAGTTCCGCCTATAAATAAATTCAGTTCCCCTCCCTTCAGGAAGGAAAACACAAAATAAAAGGTAATATTGAGGGCTTGTATGTTGCGTTGAGAACATGTACGAGAAACCCGGCGTTCGCGGCTGTAAATTCCGCCCGAGAATCTCGAGAGCTGCGCGATACTTGGATGTGTGCCAATTTTTTTCCACGCATCTATCACGCGCCAGGTGCTCTACGGCTGTAGCTCGCTCTGCGAACTCAGCCGAAATTACACTTGCGCGTCGATCAAAATGAGCGTGATGCAATTGGTCCGCGTGTTTATGGTCTTTCAAAAAAAAAAACAACAGTTTCAGTGGAGGCAAGAGCGTATAAGAGGCCGAACATTCTTGCAACAGATTTTTCCATGACAAGCAGACCAATGCCTCCTCCTCACTGCTGAGTTTTTCATACTCCATGCGTCTGCCCAGCTCAGGTCTCTGAGGGAGACTTTTTATTTGATTATTTATCTGCACTGCCGAGGTTTACGATAAATGCTGCAAGATTGCACTGTTAAGCAGGGTACTTTTCCTAGCAGGAGAAAATCAGAGACGAAGAAAACTTTGAAAAGGAATATATCGAGAAAATCTTTATTTGTTAAATTACCTTTCAACTACAATACAAAAAGACGTGGAAAAGAGTAGAGATAGGCTGGAAGATCGCCAGACTAAGATGCTAAGAGAGCTGGGGGAGTTAGTGACTGTGGAGCTTCATATTTTCTAGAGAACTGAATAATATGGACGTGAGAAAAAAAATTACAAGGACACTTAATCCCATTACGTGTTGGTAAGGCAAGAGCATGAGCACCTATTAGAGAGTTATAGCATATCATTACCGTGTTTACGTTACCGTTTACCGTGTTACTGGACGCCGGATTTTCCGGTTAGCGCTGCGCACGCCAGAAGACGTTTAAGCGTACCGTCTCTCCCGTAACAAGTTACCGTAAGGCTAAAACGAGTGATGATGATGGCAGATGCCCAGATTTTATTGCAAACGAAAATACGGATGCATTGAAAGCATGTCTATGAAGTGAGATGCCACATGCACATCAATAATCTTTTTCGCTGCATATAAAGACGTACCGACCCCATTTCAGCTAACAGCCGACTCAGCGGCTTTTCAAATGTGCCCGTGAAGCTAGGAACCTTTGCCTACCCTGGCCAGTAGACAATTTAACTATGTAGACTTCAGTAAGCTTGCATACGCAGCGCACGCTGCGTTGCGAACGCTGTAAAAAAACACAACTACGACACCTGTTTGCTATGCCGCACCGTCGCTCCTCTAGATGTTTGGATGTAAACACAGAAGCGCCATCTAGTGACAGTAAGTCCAAACTTTTTATTTTGTGCGATTACTGATGAATCGAATTACCACTTTTTTTCAAGGAAAAAAATCATGAAAATATAGGAAAATGTTAAATCGGGCACAAAACTGAAGAGCTGCAGTGTAGTTGATATTTGGCTATGTACACGACATATAGTTGGGCTTAACTGCTCAAAAATCGGCAAATGATCGCCAAAACATCGTCTAGTTGTTACACAAACCTCGACGTATGAGTGAGAGTGTGCACGTTAAAAGCTAATGCCTTCATTTATAGCGAGAAATGGCACCGAAGAACGCGGCGGCGGTGCAGTGTTTTGTCCGAAGCGGCCGTGCAATGTGCCGCCATGTTTGTTTACGAGCGAACGCTAACTTTCCGCAACGCTAAAAGAGATTCCGTAAAGTGCTAGCGGACCGGTAAGTGGCGGCGCATGCGCAGATGTGGCTAGCCGGGCCCGGTAAACAGTAACGTAAACACGGTAGCGATATGCTATAACTCTCATTGATGCTTTTACCGAAAGTGACGTCACGACTTCTCTGATGACGTCATTCCTTTCAAGCCATAGGGAATGCTTTCGTCTGGCGACGTCATTTACCTCCATCCAATCGAAATATTTTCGTCTGGTGACATAAGATCCCTCCAGCATTTCGGCTCCACGGAGCATATAATGATATCGCATAAAAACAAACAAGGTAGTCGTTAGCTTTTACGTTTTCTAGTCACAAGACGGTATTGTCCACTTCTGCAGTCCACGACCTTTTATAGGCTAGAAAATGGTATAAATTGTAAATTGAAGAACAATTTTATAAGTTTTCGGCAACTTTGTACGTCCAAGAGAGAAATGATAGAGGCGTGAAAGAAATATTTCAGGGAGAATGAGGAACCATTCTTTTTCGCGTTACTTTTCGTGTGTTGGATTTTATTCCGCTTACCGTCATCGACCCTGCACATTATCCTCTCCCTGCGTGCTTACCTGGTAAGCTAATCTGCTTGCAAAGACGAAGTACGAATATTTTTTACAAAAGAAGGTGAAATAGACCCAATGAACAAATGCATACCTAATGCGCGGACAGCATGGATGTAATGCACTGCAACTAATATAAAAAGCATCGCATATACTCAGGAAACCCGAGATGATGCACTTATTCCTTTGCGAGTGTCACTGCGCCAGCGCCATCAATACGACCCACTTGCTGCAGAGTATTCCCATATAACTGTCGTCGCGGTTATAAGGCGCTGACCTGCAACCACTGTCAAAAGCGCGCAGTGCATGGGGCAAAAATGCTTCACCCACTGGATGGAGGAGAGTGA
Organism: Amblyomma americanum; assembly: GCF_052857255.1. Taxonomy (NCBI): domain Eukaryota; kingdom Metazoa; phylum Arthropoda; class Arachnida; order Ixodida; family Ixodidae; genus Amblyomma; species Amblyomma americanum. The sequence goes on from NC_135506.1 coordinate 12,026,156, forward strand.
CGTCATCAGACCGGAAGTGATGTCACATTCGGGTAAAGGCACCAGCTGCTACTAATGCTGTCGCACTGCCAGCACAAAATAGAATCAAATGTCGTTGCGAATTTTGTTTCAGAATAGATTTTATATTATTCAAAACTGTGAATGCAAACCTAGCGAGAAAAGAAACTTTAGGTACGAGAAGTGTGCGCAAGGGTGTTTCCTGCTGTTGAAGGGCAATGATGTGAAGCATGTTCTCAGTGACGGTTAGGAGAGGGACTTTATTTCAAATCGTAGCCCAGAAACGGAAAGAACGCGGGCCACGCAGTAACTGACTAACCAACGGTGGCCCTCTGCCATCAACCCGCAGGAAGGAGGGTGAGAACAAAGGGAATGAAAGAATCATATAGGAGGTATTAAGAGATGTGTGCGTGCGGTAGTTAAGGAAAAAGCGGTCTTTTGACACGTGTTATAGTTCGCGTGCCCCCCCAAAAAAGCGCCGTACGTCAAAACCGACTCGGAAGAGTCCCTACCATACCTAAACTCAGCTCTCGTCTCAAAAGGCTGCCGTGAGCCTAAGCAAAGCATGGAGGACGGGAGGACCACAGGCATCATAGCACCTGCGGGAATGATTTCAAAAAACAAAAAACAAACAGGAGATTTACACCTTGTGGTCACGATGAAAGAGCGACGTAAACGAAGAAAAAAAAGGAGATAGAAAATAATGTGTTTCCATGATGGTTATTCTTGACGGGTAAATTTACCGGTTCACGCACAGCACCACACTGAATTCGGCGCGAGAACGATTTTCATGCTCTAGACGACGAGAACTGTTTTCATCAAGATGGCATAGAGACGTCAGCTGAGACATCTTAAATAAACACTGAGGAACTCAATTTAGTTATTGTTCACAGAAAAAAATTGATAATTTGGCGCTTTCGGGCTGTGTTGGTACAGAGAAAGAGGCATTTATCACCTATAAAATCGAATTTAAAAATCTTCCCGCCAGTCGATTTAAACTAGTAACTTCATTACCGAAAAGTTAGGGTTGCAACCGTTTGGAAGTGAATGGAAATGTAGCGTACCTTAAGAGAAACGGAAAGTCTGGAAGTCCGCCTTTACTTATGAAGCAAATCGGCCCAAAGGAAACGCTGTTAAAAAAAGACGTCGACGAACGCACTTTACTTGAGAAATGAGGCGCTAATGGTGACACTTGTATTTAGTTTCCCGGTCCCACTGGCTTACTACAGGTGAGATTGGCCCCATTTTTTTTTTATTAAAACGGAGCACGCCATTCGTACAAACCAACTTCTACCTGTCCTAAGCGCCGCTTTGACGATCGAGAAAAATGAGTAATTAAATGAACGAGTAAGCTACAAACTGACTACTGATGGACAGGAGCACTTCTTTTCCCGGCACGTCAAAGTACAGTGCAACAAAATTTGTCTTGAAGAAGCGTAGCCCGCGTTTTGCTACCGCTTCTGTTTGCGTCGCCATTAATGTCCAGACATGAGGGCACTGTATTGACGGATATGATCTAAGGACAGATATCGTCACAAAGACAGATGTGGTCGAAAGACAGATATAGTCACAAAGCACATACTACTGGAAAAACCAGTTTCAGCAGAATTTCCTTCGTTCGCGGTGTTCAGTAAGGTCTGAAGACGTTTGCATTTGCACAACACTTAGATCAAGCAAATAGTGTTCATTGTTACAACCGTAGTTCAGTTGATACGGTGAAGCACATTGTTAGAATGCTGTGTGTGCGTAGGCGCGTGAGCATATTACGAGCGCCAAATGAAGTCTCTAGGGCGAGTTACACTAACAACAAACTGTGCTTTAGATACCCCAGCCTACCCTGCTGAACGTTTTGCACTGAACTTTCTGTTTGCCTGTTTTGATCACAATGGACTAATTGACCAACTTTAAAACTTTTCTGTTCATACCGTGATGCGTACTCGCCATACAATGAACTTTCTGTCCGCCCACCAGCAGGAAATTTGACTCGTTCACTAAATTTAAAAATTTGTCGCGTTCACTTTTGTGGTACCTTGATTCCAATTCAATGAATACAATTTATATTAATTTTTCTTATTTTTCTTACTTTTTCTACTTTTTGCACCTTCTTATTTCGCCTTTCTTTCCACGAAACTCTTTCTGAACTTAGAGTGGCATCTCAGCGCGGTTTCAATGCCGGCTAAATTATTTGCCTTCAATTATAGAACTTCTGACTGTTTCTTTGCTCCTGCGCAAAGTTCTTCAGTACACTCCAAGTCATTCCATCTTCCCTATGAACATAGGATGACAAAAGACAACTTCTGTTTTGAGAAGCTTGAAGAGTTCACATCCACGTTCGAGTACATGCAGAGGAGCGGTGCGCATATAAAGAGAACGGTATAAACAAAAATATATAATTATAAATTCACATATTTTCTCGCCTTTGCATGCGCATACAGCAGGAGTAACAGAAAATTACAGATTATTAGTAAGTGACTCAGTCATTTACAGACGTTTACCAAAGCATACACACAGATCACAAGAAAATGTAGAAGAAAAAAAGCAAAAAAATGAGAAGTTATAAATTTTGAATTAGAGCACTCGCCATGTAGCATAATATAGGATGGCTGTATACTACAGAAATTTGTGTACGCTATTCTCATGCACGGGCGTGAGCAGCTTACTGCTCCCATTGCACTGATTCCTAAAAATGATTGTTTTTGTCTATTTTTACCATGTACACGTAGTCACGGTCTTCGCCAGACCGTCGCACTGGCTTTTCGCTCAAATAACTTAACGCCTGTGCTACCGATGTCAGAAAAAAACTGAACGGCGCAGTGTAGCGCGAATGATGGAGCACAGGCTAGCACTCTTTTTTTTTACATCAGTAAAAGCTACCGGTGTGGCTGACAAAAGGGTTTGCTGAAGTCAACTGCCCAATGGGCTGAAGGTAACAATATCTGTGAGCTAGGAGCCTGTGGGCAGGAGTTACTACCATAGAGTTTCTTACTATTAACTAGAGGGAAAGCTGGCGCCCCGCCTATGGGAGTTTGCATGCAGCTTCCTCGAGACCACCTGTACCTAAGCATAATGAGGCGGAGAGCTACCGACTGCAAAACTACAACTTTTGGCCAAAAAATAATGCAGTGTTCGATAATCAAGAATGTCCTCTCATTCAATATTCTGTCTATAAATCGTAACAAACGAGCAGAAAAGAATGTAAATGCAAATTTTGCTCAAAATAAGCGATGGCTTGCTCTCCTATTGGCCAAGCATTGCAGACCACAAAAGCCAATATTTCGTGCTTAACAGGCGCACTTTTAAAAAGAAATAGGTTTTTGAAAAAAATTTTGGCGCTTCAACATTTTAAAAGGTTTTTACACAGCATTTCGGAAAACAAAAACCTTTTATTGGCACTGTGTGTTGTCGCGTTCTCGTTACTATGGCTTTTGCACACTACTTTTACGCCGAAGTCGTCTGCGCGCGGGGCGTGCCGTGGACACAGAATGGGACATCTTAGTAACGCCAATTTATTTTCCCGCAAAAAACCTACCGTCCCGCACCAAGTAGCTCATCGCCCCATGGTGCTTTGCGCACCCGTGGAGGTTCAGGTGCAGCGCCGCCAGCTTTCCCTCTAGTAAGAAACTCTATGGTGACTACGGTGAGGACATATCACCGAATAATGCTGGCTGGCCGGGCAATCTTCGCAATGCGTGTACTTGGTGCAACTCAGAGCACTCGTACTGTATTGAAAGCAATGGGATGTGAGGAATAAGTCCGGTGAGCACGACATCACTGTCATAGCTTCTGCCTTCTTCGATTCAGCGCGGGCTTCAGTCAGACTTGAGCGGCGAAACAACATTTCTCTTCGATCGAACAACAGACACGCGACAGCTATTCAAACTTTCGCCAAATCGACGCTGCCATTTGACGTTACTGCCGTTCAGCGCCCGCTTACAGAGTGTTATCAATTCCGGCCAAAACATTTCCTTCGAGCAGAGCGCCCCGACAAGAGGCCGCAGCACGTGCTGAGCGACTCACGCGAATGAGCTAAACAGTTTGCGAAAGTACGCACGCTCTTGAAGGAGCCGGAGGGAAGACGCGCGAATCTGGCCGCCCGAACAGCGCGCGGAGGAGGGAAGCAGAGAACAGCCCCAACGCGCCTCAATCATGCGCCCAAGGCGCCGGCACCGTTTTTTGGCGAAGGAGACCGCGGTTTCGGCCGGCCCGCGGCTTCGCATCCCGGCTGGCCAGCGCTGCGCATGCTCAGTGCCCCAAAGGCGAAAAGGAAGTGCGGGAGGAAGCAAGGAAGGAAGGAAGGAAGGGAGCAGGCGGCGGCCCTGCCCAGGAGGCAGCCGCGGTCTCAGAACCAGCGAGTTGTGAGGCCCTTTCCCAGCGCAGATCGTTCGTCTCGAAGCGAAGTGCTTCTTTAGGGCGCTCACTGAGAACTCCGCGGCTGAGGCGCCATCTGTTAGTTTATAAATGCACCAGGACCGACAACTTTTTGGGTTGACGAAGCCAGGAAGTGCCGCGTTGATCGATAAGAAGATGGGGCGACCAGCGCGCGAGCGGTGAGGCGGATGGGGTTCTCGTCGGAGACCCGGAGAGGGGTGCGCAGCGCAGCGTTTAGCTCGACAGCAGGGGCGCATGGCGTCGGCGGCGGGGTATAAAACGGCGCCGTCCCGCAGGGCCCGGCCCGGTGCCAGTGCGCGGTCGGGCGGCAGGGCCGCCGTGACCCCGTCCTCGGACGTCGGCGCCGGACTGCCGGGATGAATAGCGCGGCGGTCATCGGGCGCCAGCTACGCCAACAGAACACGGGGCGCGCGGGAGCGGCCGCGGCCTCGTCGCTAACGGCGGCGGCCTCGGCGCGCGCTCGCGCCCCGTCCCACTGCAACCTGATCCCGGCGCAGACCCAGCAGCAGCTGCAGCAGCAGCAGCAGCAGGCGCACGCCGCCTCCGCGGGGGCGGCGGCGTCTCAGGAGAACAAGGACGAGTCTCCGGCCACCCGGTGGACCTGGAGCTGCGTCTGGGAGGCATGCAAGGCACTCTCGGGGGGCATCTTTCTTTTGGCCCTGGGCACGGCCATGTGCGTGGTGGGCTTTTTCGCCGAAGATTTGGCCACGTCGCCCGTGCCACGCCAGGGCAACGCCACCGCCGCGTCGGACGGTACGACCACGTCGGACGGCGAGGTGGCCACGACGCTCGTGGTGGACCGAAACCGCGAGTACCACCTGCACAACCTGTCGTTCGCGGGGCCGGCCATCATGGGCCTGGGCGGCATCTTCATCGTGGCCGCGTGCGTGCTCACCTTCGAGGCCAAGGAGCGGCCCCACCACCAGCGCGTCGTGCCCGTGGACGAGAAGAGGCCCTCCGCCGCAGAGGTACTCATCCCGGTGCTGGCCAAGACGCCCCAAGGCACTCACCTCACCGTGCCGGCCGTCTGGACCACGGCCGGGGGCGACCCGGGGCCCTCGGAGCCGCCCCGGACGCTCGTGCTCCCGGCCCCTCCCCCGCCCAGGGGCTCCAACACGACGTCGTCGCGCAGCAGTGCGACGGCGAGCGGCGGCGCCAGGCGAGCCAAGCGAGGCAGCCTGGCCGGCGCCAGCAGCGGCAGCGGGAGCAGCTCGCTCATCGCCACCAGAGGAGGGGGGACGAAGACGGCGCGAACGTCGCTCTCGTCCACCACCACGTTCCTGCTCAGCCCGCGCTACGAAGAACAGTTCCTGCCGTCGCCCGCGGACCTGCAGATCCAGGACCCGGACGGCTGCGACACGCCGGCCGACGAGTCGCTCTCCTCGGTGAGCATCGAACTCTACGCGCGATACTCGAGGATGGCGTCCCCGCGCCTCTTCGCGTCCGTCGAGAGCGACGGGCTCTCGGACTCTGACGACGACGACGACGCGGCGACGCCCGGCGCCTACGCGCCCGCAGGGGCCTTCGAAGACCAGGTGGTTCCGTTGCTGGGACGGTGCAGCCCGCAGGACTTGGTCTACCTGCCTCCGCCGCCGTCGGCGCGCTCCGGCGGCTCCAAGAGGTTCCCGCTTCTGCGCCAGTCGGCGTCCAACGCCGACGGCTGCAGCCGCGGACTCAACGGCAGGGCTTCCGCCGACGAGATGGTGCCCAGCTAGGAGCGCGCTTGTAACGCTGACCCGGTCTTCGGCCGCCCCGCGTGGGTGCCGAGTGTTTTCAGCCGCTGTTCGGAGCTACCCCTCCGCCACCCGTCTCTCGACCGGTCACAAGCCGCACTCCGGCGCTTGTCTCTCGTTTCCGCCGCGGACCCGTCTCGAAGGAAGCCGTGTGTCCTTCCTCCTCCACGCACCGAGGACGCACACTCAAAGGTCAGTGTATCCACGGAGCATTGACGCAGAGCACGCTCGTCTCAGCAGCGAGCTGACCAGCACTGTCAAGCGCACGTGCGAGATTTAAGCGATGGTTACGTTAGAGGAAGTTTCTTCTTTCCGTTATCCGACGTTGTGGCGCGCACGACTTATAGGAAGTTTCGTAACCCAGACACGAAAGTTTGTTCGGAGCACTGGTGTTCCGCAAGAGCATGATTCAAAGTTCTCGCTACTGTTGACATCTCTGTCGCGTAACAACACTTAATTCATGTAAGCCTGACTTGCTAGTTTCAGGCAGAAAAGCGTATAGTCTTGGAGACAGAGATAAAAGGAGAATAAATGTAACAGAAATTAACAGGAAAATTATCCCAGTTGCCATTTCCAAAAAACTTAGGTTTCAGCGTGTATGAAGGCAAAAAGAGGTTTGTTGCTCGGGCGGAACAGGATAAGCTGCGTATGATGCGAGACGCGGAAAATATATTAGAAGGGCTAAAAAGGTCACAGGTATCGCTCCAGAAGGCGTTATTGCATGAGAGGGAATTAGTTTGGCCTTTAAACAATTTTGGACGGTAAGGAGAAACCAGTGTTGAACTTGTATTCGTGTATAAATCCCACTGGAGCTGTGATAGTATGACGTGAAAAATATGGCCGTGTACGCACGTGAAGGCTGCCGCCTTGCCGAAAACCTGAAGGAACAAAACATAGTATTGCAATTTATCATACCTGAGTAAAGTTGCACTTAAATTGACTGAATAAGTCAAGTGGACTCAAAGAATGTCGCTTGTTATGCGATTACTACTTTGGTGGATAGCGACATCCGTTCTCTAACTATCGTATCATTATTGTCTAGCTATTCTGTAACTAATTTTTCTGTTCCCAAACTATTCTGTAAGCGGGAAGAAACCTATAGTTGAAACTCAGTCACATTGATTACATTTCATTGTTACTGATCCATTGGGGTCAAGTGGTCGCCAAACCATAATTGGATCCTCATTACGCTGAAATATATAATGCCATAATGCATCCATAAATTAATAATGTTTTATAATACCATATTCTTGATCTTTCATGTGAACAAAATAAGTAACAATTTCACTCTGATTTTAACTGAGTCAGTATTGTTGAATTATCTTGAGACACAGCCGAAGAACTGATCTCGATCACGAAATTGTTATTGTCTGCTTTTACGGCCATCGGATATTATGTATTACTTTGGCATGGACTACAACGGACCACCTTTTGTCAGTAAGGGGAGCCTTTTGTGCTTCGAGCGCTCAGTGGCATTTTCCAAACTTTACGTCTCATATCGTTCTCTTGGCTTGTCCCATTTCTACATTGGGTCGTTGGGGTTTATATCGGTAATATATAAGATTTATTAATGACTTGTGGGCCAGTAAATGATATGAAGAAAGAATGATAGCTTTCTTTAGGCGCGCAAAGCTTGTGCAATGATTTCTAAATTGAAAAAAATAAAAGTCTAACATTGCAGAATGATCACAAGCCTTGTAGCAAATCGTCGTGACAAAGGAACAAGCATAGCGTACAGCTGTCAGCTAAATGGTCAGCATGGGCTCTTGTTTTAAAGGCTCGAAATGTTAGAACATGAAGCAGTGGCGTCACTGATAGTTAGATTAGATATGCCTTACCAACAGCACCCCATCGGTACCACCGTGAAGCGTTCGTGCGTGCTAAAAATATGTTCTATGTTCTGTACATTGTCCTCCGTCTTCTGCTGTGGAAACACTGGCTTTTTATCTGTAACTGCCTCTAACTGTCCGCCATGTTTTTTAGTATGTACGGTCATGTACTAAATTTTACGGGGTGTGGTTGTGCAAAACGGAAATAATAAAGATTCTCGCGTTGCCTCACTACCGAGTCAGTAAGCATCCGCTTAGAGCGAAATGAAACATCCATGTCCCCTTATGTTACCAAGACGTTCAGTGAAACGATTTGCCTGACCAGACTAAATTTTTATCCCCGCATTCCGTAGACTTTTGTCTTTGAATATACATCAATTCATTCTATCCGTGTGGTGGAAGTTGGCATCTGAACTGGTCTAGTCTATTTGTCGAGGGGCTGCGCCTTTATCGAGGAATTTTTGTTCCTTTTATTCCCTTTTCCTCATCTGTAGGGTAGCCTATGAGTCACAGGTGTAAGTAACATCCGCGCGTTTACTTTATTGTCTATCCCATAACACTGTCATTAGCAAGAATTTGCCCAAGGCCTCCTGTCTTGCCACATTGGACGTAGGGATTCCTAATTCTTACGTATTATGGAAGAATCATTGCGAAAAACTGACAAGTGAGGAAAAGTTCTTTGAAGTTCTTTGTGATGTGTTTAATTTCACTGACAATAGAGTTTTTGCTTGGTCTTCGGACCGCTACACATGTCTGAAAAGACTCAATAGACGACACATGATATAGACTCAATGGTCAGCTCACGAATCGGGAAACAAGTTGCGACGTAACGAATGACAGCAGCTAAGAGTAGTCACCAGTCGGGTGAGTGGTACTTTTTTTCAGACCCTGAAGGGGACAATGATACTGATGTAGTGTGGTTTGTGGCTTTTTCTAAATAATTTAATTACACATCGCTGGCCAACAAAAAATAAGTCAGAAAAATAAAATTATTCATTTTTCTTCGAGATGGGCAAACGAACTAAAAGACTCGACATGAAAATCTGGCTATCACATATCCGACATTCTCTTCAATCGGATTTCAAAGATTCCCCCACATAGAATAATTCAACGTTCCCAACACTTCGCTACTTAAGGTCAATTCGTGCAGCGGTGGAAGCTCATTCATTTATACACATTGTCATACAATTGATTTTCGAAAAAAAAAACCAATCGAACATCTGCGGAAACTGCCGAAGGGGTGACAAACCGTCGAGCACGCAAGACGCAGCATAGATGAGGTCGGGATTAAGCGATTCGCTACACCATGGAAAGTGAGAACTGGGCAAAATCTTTGCCTTTGGGGAAAAAAAAAACATGGGCACTGTCCAACAGTTTCAGCTGGTAATTTTAACCCTCAGAACTTAGAAACACTAGCCGTTGTAAATTTGTACTGCGACTGTAGTATTGCAGTTATTATACTAGTCATTACAGGTAAACTTAACATGCTGTGCTGCAACGTGCATTTCTCCTTTATATTATTGGTCGAGTGCAACCGTTCATTTCAAATTCGCATCGACCCTAAATATCACTATTTGCCTATACCTACTTTTTTGTAGTTTGTTCACTTCTCAGCTAACCTATTGCGAAATGGGATATTGCAGGACAAAGCATAGCCCACACAGCCAGAGACAGCGGGGTAGGGTCAAATGAGCGCGTCGCTCACGAAAGTTGACACCCCGCCCACTGTCTCGAGATATTCGGCTAGACTGCCTGTCTGCGCCAGCTTTACAATAACCGGCGCTCTGAGTGTTCGGGAAAAGTACACAGAGCGCCCCAAATTAATTTACAACGGTGGCTTAACTGGACGAGTCGAGTGCCCGCCGTTTATAAAATAAGCCTGCCATCCTGTTGAGTGCTGGTGGTTGCGGACAACCGGTGAATTCCGGGATATGTAACGTGTTACGTATGTGTATTCTTCTGGTGCAACATACTGGCGAAGGTGCCGCATTTGGCGGCTTTTAGTCTGCTCAAAAATTGCAGTGCTGAACGAAATAGAAAATACCGACAAACTCATTTGTACATCCTGTAACTATTAGAAATTTCATGTTGGGTAACAACTAACCGATACCGGGCTGCATGCTCAACTGACTGAGTCAAGACAGCGACCGGGACATAGCTCGTGTAATAAAGATTTTTTTCCCTTCTAATAGCAAACATCTAACTTCGCTGCCTATTGTAACCGCGCATCTTCTAAATTAAAATAACCGCGTTTTGCGGTACAATATATTGCACTGAATCCGTTTTATGAACTTATTTCATTGTGACGAACTGTAATTAGGTCGCAATCATCTTAATTTCGGGATCAGCTTTCACTTTATTAGTTTCATGTCCACCAACTGAAACTAGCTGAGTTGGTACATAAATGCCGCGCGAAAACCACGAACACGTAAGGAAGAAACACCCACAGACACGAACAATCGTTGCACTGACAACTGATTTATTGCACCAATGAATAGTGAAATATAAAGGTCTCGTCGCGTATGCGGAATTGCGCACACAGAATACAGAAAGGAAGAAAGGCAAGTGAGAGCAATAAACTTAGATCGGACACATCCTATCTTGTAGTAGAGAAGAAGTCGTATTTTATCTAGGCAAGAAAATCCAAGCATCACTTGCGCAGTTATCGTGCCTTTTCCTTATAGTGCATAGTACGCTTCAAGAAGTTCACATGGGGTTTGATCTTCGCTTATGCCTATTGTCTTTGCACTGTCAAAATTCGGCGAACACTTCTTTCAGTACCTGCAATGCTCAAACAAGCGTACTTCCTCGCTGCTCTCTAAACTTCGTCCACGCTCCCTTAACCTCCCGTTGACGCATGTGCCAGTTTGGCCGACAAGCTTTCCCGCACGGCAGTGGTATCTCGTGTGCCACTCCTGACTGGCGCTGCACATAGAGCCTAGTATGTTTTCTTCCACATCCACCTTACATGGTATCTTTGGCGGAGACGAGGGCATAGTTTGGTGAACTTTTCCGGAGCCGAAAAAACGAGCGGTACGCCCAAACCATCTCACAACCTTCTTCAAGTTATGAGAAACTTTATATAGGTAGGGGACAACTTCCAGTCGTAATGTCCTTTCATCTTTCCTCGTCTTCAAGATGGTCGTACAATTCTTCACATTTTTTTCAGGAGGGTCTCGGCAACGGCCGTTATGAGCGACTGAGGGTAGCCTGAAGTCAAGATCCTTGCCGATTAAAGCTATTGAAGCCGGCCTGAATTTCATGTATGCTCGATTCGTCACGTGATGATACCAGTCACAAGTTCACTATACTTCTTTTTATAACATTTGAATGTGCAGAATCATAATGCAATAGTTGCTTTTGTACACGCGGTGCTCTACGCGCCTTCTGGATGCTGCCTTAAGATTTCACCATGCCGTAGTGCAATAATTTAGTTGTGAGTGCAGCGATCTTCATTGTCTGTGAGAGTTTCGTCCTTATGTGATCGTGATTTCTGCACTGCAGTTATGTTCCAAGAATGTGATAAACTTGCCGAAAAGCTGGTTTTACTGGAACTAGCCTGTAGTTGTGAACGCAGGTCACCCCTCCCACTTTGCGAGAACCCTCTCTGTGGTAGTTGGTGGTGCTGAAGAACAACCGCAAAACTTATTTCCAATGTTCGTGTATGCTCATAACAATGGTTTCTTCCGGGCTTTTATCTTCCACAAGCTGAAGCAATCCAACCAACCGAACCACACAACCATTTTGGCGTTTACAGGGAAAGTACCTGACAACAGCCTATGGGAATGTCTGTTTTTGAGATGTTTTTATTTACAAATTTCCCTGACAAAGAATATAGGCGCGCTTTTTGTCGATAGAGAAAAAAAAAAGCAAAAAATGCTGACCGGAGTGCCTTTATAGGCGTTTGAAAAGTTTATAAATTTCAGGACAACGTAGGAACAGTGTTGCACGATATGTTCTACAGCGTAATACAAAAGCAGCTGCTGCTTAGGCGCGGTTGGAAGGAGCGCCTGTAGTAGAATTTAGAGCAAGAAAAAAAGAGAAGAAACTTAATTTACTAACATTTCGGGCACAATTTTATTCCATTAAAGCTTCGCTACACGGCATCAGCACCCTTTCATTCTTTCTTCCTGACCTGTGTGTGTACTGTATCAGAGTTAGAGCTGAGAAACCAACTAACCGTACATAACGCGCTTTCACGCATATGATAGTGGCTGGTCAAATAGTGGGCGGCTGTTTTTTCAGGCTTTTTTTCTCACAAGTAGTGTTTCTTGGAGACCACATTCATTTGCATATTTGATTTGCCATCGAAATAATGTTTGTAATTTTGATTTATTTTGAACACGCTCTACAGCCCCCTGCCGAACATTTCTTTCCGTTTAGCGTCCTTGCTTGCGTATTTGTACATGTTTCGTAGAGTCGTTTCGCCCGTCTACACTCTAAACACAAATACACCCATATTGGAGTAAAAAGAGAGTCTACTCCTTTTTTATTCCTTTGTGTTTAGAGTGTATTGAGTGCAGCGACAAGTGGTGGGCCGTTCTCTTTCTCCGCTCCGGCTTTCACCCCTAGTTCAGTCAATGCTTTCACCGCTAGAAGCACATTCTCGCAGATATTGCACGTCGCAGCCTCCGCATCTCAGAGGATTAGTCTTGGTGCCGCTGTCTCTCAGCGTGTTTTCTGACTTCTCGTCCCAACTTTTCTGCGCAGTAGGCTCTTCCTGAGTTCTTGCACGGCGTCTGCAGCGCGTGGCCAGACTGCACGCTAGACTCAGACGCCTTCCCACCTCGCCTGGACGAAGGAAATCTTTCTAATGGCCGGATTAACCGTTAATGCTTCTTCACTGCCCAGCGCGACTGCGGTGTAGAAGACATTCCGTATGCAGCCTCTTCCGTGCTTTTACCAGCTTTTCTGGCCGGCTATCCTACTTGCGTATGTGCAAAGAGAAAACTGAGAATATAAAAAAAAACGAAAGCCTTCTCTGGGCCTGGAAGAGCTTAAGACTGAAATGGGAGTCTCATCTGCAGCCTCATGATCTTGGAAAGAAGAGCTCGAATTAAAGGCCGGCTATAATTTCAGGCCCGGTATATTGCCTTGCGGTTTGCTTTATCCGGTTTTGCTTAAGTGATATTTCTGCGGGTATACTTAACTGATGCTTCGCGCGATGTTCTGAGAGTGTGCTGAACTTGTGCCTTCGCACCTTCCGTCCAACCAGAATAAAAATGAGAAAAAGAGCTCAGCTTACTTCCATTGCTCCTTTGAAAGCAAATGGACATTTTAGGAGTACACGTGAAATGCCTATCATCCATGCCCTTCGCGTATGTGAAATGTACTAAAAATGTCTGCAACGAGTACTCGGGAGTTACAGTCCTCCTTACAGGCAGAGAGGAAATACCAGTCAGAAAGGGTATACCAGCCACGGAGACATCACCGCTTCGTTTTCACTCCCTGTATGATGAGCCAGAAATCTTCAGAATGTTTCATTACTAGGATCAAGCTTAGGAGTCATTATTATGGGACAACTTCGCCACCCCAGATTTGTTGATAAAGTTATCCTGCTAAGTATCTTAGAGTAAGAATCCTGGAATGAGGGCATTGAGTGGGCTTTAAAGCTATTCTGTAGGAAAGTCACGCCCAACAGTAAGAGAAGGGAGCACTAGTTTACGAGAGGTAATGACGCATGGGATGCTGAAAGTGAGTACGTCTCTGGGCCAATGAGAGAGCAAATACGCACCTTGAGAAATAAGTTGGCAGGACAGTAAGAATAGGTTAAAGTTCGTTGGACAGGTACTACCGAGTTATAAACAGCAGATGGACAATACCCATTAAAAAGAATGTTTGCTACCGCTGCTTCCTGCTAGTGCTAACTGGGACCAAAATATGGAGGCCAATAACATGTCTTCAAAAAAAAAAATTGACGGACTGATAAATTTCATGAGAAGGAAACGCAAAGGGGTCTGCCCGAGTAGCTGTTCTGTTAGACTGAAGAACGCGCAGTGGGCTATAAAAATAAAAAAAATGATAGAGGAACGCTACGAGTACGAAGAAGGGATCTTTTGGTGTGAGTAAGACAACAACGTAGAGTGCAGTATACACTGTCTGAAATCAGTGCTATGCACTCTTGAATAAACACGTCAAAACCTACGGACGCATTTTTCAAGGTAATGAAACAGTCACATCAGTCTCGAAAAATGAGCTCTCACGAAGTGTTATATTCGGCACGCACGCATATGTTGTGATGGGGAAGCACGTCAGCTCAGCTGTCGCCCCTATATTAATTAAGAATTGGGCGAGGAAAACTTCATGGCTTCTTGCTTTTTATTGCTAATGGCAAAACCTAGAGATCTTGCCGAGCGACCGTGAGCGCGTACAGTTAATGAGAGTCGTTTTCAGACTTCTAGAAAAAAAGTGTAACGAGTGAACGCCTCAAGCTGCCAAACGAGGACGCGTGTTAGCACGAGAAAGATGGAAAAGAAAGAAAATGAATGGAGATAACGTTAATGATTAAGAGGGAAATAAAACCACTCCTCTGCCTCTACAATTTCTGACTTGCGAACTTTGACTATTCCTCCGTGGAACACAGCGTCTGGATTTCCCTTCGCCGTATAGGATGAGAAGGGAGAGCGGTAGGCAGGCACACAGAACAAACAAACGTTTGCTCAGAGGCGTGGAAGTAATTACTCTCGCGGACACCTCTGCTGCTGTCACGGTGCACGTCATTGTATGGATTCCCGTGCACAAATAAAAAAAACCTGTCCATCCTCCTCCGGGGTCACCGTTTAGGCAGAGTTCCTGAACTTCGTCCCCATTTTCTCCCTATTTTCGTCCCTTCGCAAACACGACGCAGTCCCGGCTTCCCTAACAGCATTCCTTGCGTGGGCGACGTCGGGCTCTTCAAACAACCTCCAGCAGCCCCTGTCCTTTGCAGTCCTCGCGTCTGGTCACTCCTCCCTTCCTTTCACACCGCGCACAGTGCGAAACTTTTCTTCTGGAATCCCCATACATTTTTTTTATCCTCTTTAATTGTAACCTCTCTTCCAACCTACACTCGCCACTTTCTTTGTTCCCAGGCAGAAAGTTGTCTCTACTCTCGCCCCGTCTTCCGCACAGACTCCCTCTAAGTCTATTCTTCGTAGGAACTAAAGCTGGCGGAAAACTTCCCAGCTGGCCAAGTCTGCCCCCGTACTCGATGGCGAGAGGCTTCACAACAATGCGCTATAGTTCGGTCTTCAAAGCTTTGGCTCGCGCGACGAAGAGCCCCTAATCGTTGTTGATGCCCCTCGTGAAGGTGGATTGTTAAAAGAAGCGAGATCAATGGCGATTCATAGCTTCGTTTTGTTTGAAAGAATGAAGCCATGTGGACCTTTAGTGAGCTCGGATTCCAAGAAACTTATGATCGTAAAAAGGCATCACTGCATTTTGGTCGGACTTGAAGAAGACGAAATAAACATTAGTTATGAGAACCGAAAGCGGTTGGTTTCCTTTTTAATGCCACCACTGCAGACGAAAATTGCCGTTTGCGCTCTCTTATGGCCAACCAGAGGACGCTGTAACTTTTCAACGTCTGTAAGCTCTGAGACGTGCTTGTGTGTTTGTAGTAAAAGAAAAGAATATTGATAAGCATAGTGATGCATAAAAGAAGTACCCGACCGAGCAACCAAAATTATTCGTCGCTACGAAGAGTAGTATCTCTTGTCAGTTTACATGGAACAAATTTGCAGCTTTTTTTCGCATTTCCGCTCCAATACTGCCCAGAGCAGTGCTAAGGTTTTCTTTTCTTCTTTTTCTGGGTGGTTCACAAGACTGGTTTAGTTTGGCTTATGTAGTTTAACGTCCCAAAGCGATTAATGCTATGAGGGACGCCGTAGTGAAAGGCTCCGGAAATTTCGACCACTTGCGGTTCTTTAACGTGCACTGACATCGCACAGTACATGGGCCTCTATAGTTTCGCCTCCATCGAAGTTCAATAGATCAAATCTTCCTTTTTTATTTACGCGATTTCGCATGGGTAGCTTAGCTTATTGTTTGAAAAAGCAGTCTGAATCACAGAATAAAAGGGCACATCTTGATATTAGTAGGAGAACGCAGAACGATGGTGGGAACGACCTTTTGCGTTGCCTATCTCAAAAAAAGCCAAAGCCTGTGCGATCGCCGTTGTAAAAGCAAGAAAGTCTAAGGATTGTTTTGTACCTCACGTGGGTAGACTTTAATCACTTGAGGCAAGGATTTCCTTCTTGCATTCTTGCAACTTCAGTTCTAGTAGGCGAGAAACTTTGACGTTAACCAGTGCGCGTGATTGGAACAAGATTTAAAGGCTAGTGCTTTTTGGAGAGAAAAAAAAAATTAAAGAATGATTCGCGAATGCGAAATAAAATGAAGAGCGTTCGCTAAGTTCTTTTGACTTATGCTTTCGACAAATTCGGATACTAACGTGTACATCACGAAAAGACGATTGGTTTGGTAATACCAGAATCCCTCTGCGACCACTGATTCGCTCGCCAAGCCCCTCCGAAGATCGCCTTCATTACGGCTTCGAGGACCACAGGTCATCGATAAGACTCTCTCAAACATAACAGGCTTCCACTAGACTAAGAACTTTGTGCGCCAAATCTTGCCAATTCGTTTTCCACCCGTCCGAACCCTCTGTGCCAGACGGGTGGGCCACAATTTTGTGACCAATGGCGACCCCCAAGTGGCACCAGCTTCAGCACTCGCTCAGACGGTACATATATAAGGGAACGCAAGCATAAGGAATAAAACGGGCCGCCGTGCCGGCCCGACGTCTGCGCGCGCGCGCGGACACGCGATGGACGGTCGCATGTTGCTGAACTTAGATCTCCGGCCACCATCTTGAAATCTCGGATGGACAAGAAACTTGCGAATGCGAGTAGTAAGCAAACCTCCGAGCTTGTTTGGCATGCGCCGGCGTGATCATAAAAAAGTAGCGCTGCCTTACGCTTAAGAACATTCTCACAATTTTATGTGGTCATCCCAGAGTGCAGGTGTACCACGCGCGTTATTGCATGTATTCCGGCAGACACAGCAGTTTGTTCGCCACACTTTTGTGGCAGGGGTTCACGGTGTGTCAGAGGCTGTGACATCGCTATCAGGACACAAGTGCAAAGAGAAGTTATTGTAGTTCCCTGAAAAATACTATATGGGAGTTACGATAGGTCGTCTCATGAGTCCACACGGGCTTCGGTCCGACAAAAATGATGTTGAGCTTTTCTGATGGGCCCCGTATCCCCGGTAAAAATGTTAGCTGAACCAGTTTACGAGAATTTCAGCCCATCCACACTGCACAATCCAAGACAACCTCGTTTGTCCAGAAGCTGGGCCGCCAGCAATACGGGGACGAGACTTGGGAAAAACCATACAAACACTGACACTAAATGCGCAAAACATTCGCTGGTCAGAGCGGAGTTTCTTTCAAACGATGCATGAAGGCGATTTACCGCCCTGAGGGATTGTGGCAGAGGCACCTTTGCGAACAGACATAGCCTGCAAAGCCAGCTCACGGCTTTAAGAGCAATTTGAACTATTCGCAGTAGAATGCCTGCAGGCTTTGTTCGAGGTTCCACCGGATGGCCAGTGAGGCCACTAACCAGGATATAGGCGGTCTTTATCGCTATACCCTTAGGACGATATTGTTTCGGCCATCTAGGAGATCATCATGAGCATGGTCAGGGTTACCACTACATATGGGAGTGGACCTTACTGCCAAAGCCTGCCTTAAACTTCCAGACGCGTATTAGTCGTCTGGTCTGGTAAGGTCGGTGGCCGCGTTTGGGTCTGGCAACAAGTCTTTTGTGTAGGCTGTGGAACTGCTCTTTGTGAGGTAAGTTTGCGAACTTGCATTAGGAAGGTCTAGGGAAATTATATCAGTTATGTGTACTTAAACGTTCACCTGACTTAGAGGGTCTGGTAACATTAATAGACCTGCAATTCGTTGTACCATATGTCTGATGTTAACGGTAGCTTAGCGTGGTGTTTCAAATACATCGATAAAGGGTTCAGTTTTGCTTGCTGAATTTCATTGGTTTCACAGAAATAAAATTCGTACTATGCTCACCGATTTAGTCCCTCTTTGAGACTCTTCACTGCTCGTCATCGACTATAAAACCTTGCGCTAGAATATGATAATCCGCAGATTAACTTCACCCCTTGGTGATGTCTCTTAACGGCCTTCCTATTTGTTGACCGCACTCAAGGAACTGCATTCACGCTGATAAGTACGCCGTTATAAAAACTGGCGCTTATATTTGACCGCTTCATATTGTTGCAGTTCTCTTCAATTCTCAGATCAGCCTCAACTTCTAGGGACCTCATTGCGAATGATTTGAACAAAACTTAGTCGTCGATATGGCGACAGAATTGGCGCGGCGATCGCCTCGCGTCGGAAGGCATGAGAGCTTTATAGTAAGAACTGCTTGCCTAGATTTTCGGTTACACCTGATTGCTGACCAAACGAAGTGGTGGAGGGTGCTCTTCCGAGATGATATTAACAAACTTCGTTCAGGACCTAAATGCATCAGCAGATTTTAAAGGAATTGCCTTAAGGCTCAACTCGGCGTCGTCCCGTTGGCGTTCAGCGTTGTATCGCGAAACTCCGGATTTGTTGAAAAGTCCTGACGTCACACGTAGAGCAGCGAATTTGAGAAGTAATCAAAGGGTTGCATGAATTGCGACTACATGGTCGCAACATTAGTCAGACGTCAGTACGACATGTAGGCCTGAAAAGTAAATTGACTGCGGTGAAAAGAAAATTGGGCTAGGCAGCGGCGAATCAAAACCCTGTCCCTTGAACTGCGAGTCCGACATGTTACCCCTAGGCCTCACAGGCAGGCTCGTATGGCGTGGATAAATCGGGGTTTTATATCTATGTCGTGTGATCTTTCGCATAATGTGGTATCTTACGACTGTGTGCTAATGTGTATGCTAATTTTCTTTGACTATATAAATTTGTTTCTCTGTTACTTTGCCTAGTTTTCTCAATTTTGTTTGCCTTTTCATATGTATGACCGTCGTACACTATGTATCCCCCCCCCCCCCCCCTTATGTAATGTCCCTACGAGACCCTTAAGGGTTAATAAATGATGATGATGATGATGATATGATGATGATGATGATGATGATGTGCGTGATTAAAGGGCACTCATTATAGAAGAAGCGATTAAGCTAGTAGCAAGGTGCGTGTCGTTGAGGGATGAGTGCGCGCACGACTGCATGCTTGTGTCAGCTGACATTCGTCACGTGATGTCATGTGATCTGGTAACATCAGTAGAGCATGTGGTCCGGTAATATGCTAATCATATGAAGTGTAGTAACTGACGGGACCCATTAACGCCATCGCGTCATACCCTTAAAGCCGGAGCTTAAATGTCCCGCAATTATTTTCTTTGGAATGTGAATCATTGACGGGGCACCACCCAGTTTTTTTATTTGGAGATAGAAAAAAATCCCGGCCGTTTTTAAAGCTCCCTTTTTTGGTGGCTTTTCTAAGAACCTTTACCGACAGCCAATACTCGCAACCCGCCAGCGTTAACCTTCAGTTCACCCTCAAAATTAAAAAAAATAAAGGCTACGCACCACCAACTGGTGTCCAAGGGCCAATTTTAAGACGTACGCCTATGCCGGAACATGCGCCATCGTCTATTGTTGGACGTCCCAGCCGAGCCCCGCTCGCTCGACGTCATGCCCGTTGGCAACGTAGAAGGGCTCTCGTCATTAACGGCCCAATGCTAACGGCCTCCCGGTAACAGCGGTAGCACCCGTGTTAGCAGCAGCCATGAATCCCTCATTAACCTCAATCACTGCACGCGCCGCTCATCGCGAACAGAAAGTTCCCGTTTCCGAAACACTGCGCTCGAAGAGATTAAAAATGCCGACGATAAAAATCGTTAGCTTTTTATCGCATTTTTTTACTAGCCCATCCATGTTACACAATTTTTTTTTTAAATTGCTTTAACTCGCTTATGTGTGGAAACGAGCTCGGGCACTGAGCCGTAAAATATTCTGATTTTTTTTTCGTCGCCCTATACAGCGTCTCATGTTCGATCATGATTGAACTGATTAAAGCCCTTTGCCGATGGCGAAAGTGCGTCTTTACTGCGCGCATATTTCGTTGATCCTATTTGAGAACAGTAACACCTTCCCCTTTTTTCATTTTTCTTTTAAATGGATCTTTTCTAAGAATCGCGACTTTCCTTAAAAATGCGTTCATAAGGGTCGCGTTAAGGAAAGTGGACGGAGGTGTATATAGAGGCACTGCTCCGTCTTAAAGACGAAATGAGCTGTTTCTTGCGATAAAAAGTATTTAGGCTTTTTGTTCGGCTTCGTGTCGGCCTCCGTCATTTCCTCGACTCTTTTTTCCATAGCATAGCCTGCATATTTATCACAATTTTTTTCTCCTTTTCAGCGTACGCACATCCGCGCGAAAACACGCTTAGTGCTGGTCTTCGAATTAAAAAGAAGTTTGGTCCTCGTGTGATGGGACGACAGGGCTTTAAAATCAAGCTGCCCTTTCTAGCTGTTTACATTCGTTATCGTGTCAGAGGTTTTGAAGCTCCCGAAAGATTTTCTCCCGACAGGTTGCTTCATGCGTGCCAAATGTTAATTGGCTTGGCGTTTTGCACGAATACTGCATAAAAAAGTCGATAGTTGCGAATTTAGAATTTTAGTTTTCTACTCTGCATCACCAGGCAACGTTTCCAATGTGTTATTGGGCTGTGTGCTAGTCTTATTTTTTCACATGGGTGTACCTGCGGACAAATGCCTTCAACACTAACAACGAATACGTTTGAACGAGTTAACAGGTTAGGACTAGTTTTTACCTTTCCTTCGTTTAGAAACCCTAAGAGGCATAGTTTCTGGCGCTGAGTGCTAACACATTAACCTAATCGCAATGCTTTCGTGTAAGTTTGGTATTCATGCTTTTAATCGTGGGCGGAGATAAAAGCATTGTAATGTAACGACTCCATGTCAACATTTGTCATCAGAGCATGCGGTACGGTGCAATTTTGAATCCTCAGATTAGGACAACTTATTACTAAACTAGTTGTAGGATTAGACTGTACTAGAAACCATTTCTTGCTAGTATGGAGGATAGTTAAACGAATCAAGATTTAGATCATGCTGCCGGTGTTTAATTTAAAACCTCGTTAACAACGAAGCCATCGGCTCAACAACACCTGTAAAAAGGGCTTGCTGCAGAATATAATAATAGGTAGTTTAAGCAGCGCTTTTTGCGTTGCGACGAACTTAAAATAACACCTAGGACAACTTAACCCAAGTTTTGTTTCTAGTAAAAAATTGATTTGTACCTATTTCCGTGTATGTTAACGTTTGCCTAGCAGCCATAGATCTACTCAGTGCTGATAAAATAAATTCAAGGCTTATCGCCCCATTCGACTGACATCGTGACGTCAACAACGACACTATAAACGCAAATACGCTTATATGGAAGTAAAAAAAAAAGGAGTAAGGTCTCCGCTAGCAAACTTTCTTTCATGAAAGGGAGTGCGTTAGAGGACAAATTACTGTCTTTTTACTCTTTTCCGTTTAGAGTGAACACACGTATTCAACCATTCGGTTAATCTTTGGGTTCTTCAATTCATCACTGGAACACGCGTCCACAGGACTGCTGAACATGGCTGCACTCAATGAAAAAGGCAATAGGAACGCCTCAACAATTTCTTTCGGCGCTCCTGAGCACACTATTCTGTGCTCATTTGAACCAGCCCAACCCATTTATAACAAAGAACAGCACGGCTGAAAGTTTTCTAGGTGCACTGGTGGCTGCAGTAATTTCCACACCACGGAGGCGACCAAAAAGATAATCTTCTCGCCAGTCTGTAGGCGTTCAGTGACAAACTGAAGGCTGTTGTCTTCACATCCCCGTACTTCGCACCCTTGAATGCCAGCAGGCCGCTTCGTGGCTTCCATGTTCTGAAAACTGCTTCAGAAACCTGTACGTAGAAGTTTGAATTGCTATCTAATTACGGAGTTAATTCGAATCAATGATAAACATTCACGTCAGAAGGAAGAATGAAAGCAAGGGCAGTGTAATTTCAAGATTCTTTTTTGTTTCGTTTTATTTTTGAATTATTTTCCGGTGTTCTGACTAAGTCTCCAGCAAAAGCTAGCACGTTGCATCACTTCGTTCATTGACAAGTTCAAAGAATAAAAATAGGATAGAATCCGAATAGAAATATTTCGTTATAGGCCCGTCAGCGTCGACCTATTCATGGTCCACTCCTGTGAAAGCAGCATCTTTGCCCAATGACATACATTCGTTTCGTTGCCCTTGTTCGCTACAGGGTATAATTCGTTGCATCCGAGATCGTTATAATCGGGCTTCATTGCGAAGCGCTTGCGGAGCACGGGGCCTTCCTTCTGGCTGAGTCTCGTCTGCTCACCTCCATAGCCGGGGCAAACCAGCTCGGCTATCGCGCATTCATTTCCGGCTCTCTCCCTGCTTGACTATCGGAGGATGAAAGGGAAGGGGGTGAAAGGGTTGTGGTGGTGTGGTGTGTGTGTGGGGGGGGGGGGGGGGGGGGGTTGAAATATCTGGTCAGGAGAGACGCGTCCTTCCGTTGATCACGCGGTCATTATTGCATCCGACGGACGCGGCCGCATCGCTCGCCGGAATGTCCGTCATTGCGCCCACAGCGACGACGAGGGGGGGGGGGGGGCTTGTTGGGGGAAGCACCGTTGGAATGCTCGTCGCTGACCTAACGGTGGCCTGACTGGTCCCGTGATGAGATTGCGGGGCCGCCTCCCGCTGACTACTGGTGCGACGAAGGGAACGAGCGCGTTTGGGGGAGGGAAATAAAGAGAGGAGGACAAAATGAGACACAGGAACCAGAGGCTCGGGATTGACTCCGTCCGCGCACCCGTCTATTGCGCCACCAGTGATGAATGTATATAGAGGCAAGAGAAAGCATCTGGAACGGTCGCCTTGAGTGTCAGACACCGGCGCTCGAAGTTTAAATGAATGGCAAGTCATTATTCACGTGTCTATTTCTCACTTGTTACAACCTGCGAGACAGCCAATTCCTATTCTCGCATCAGAGCATTTGTGCCGACGAGAGTTTCCGGCAGCTCTAACAAAGTGCGGTGGGTTGGGTAAGTACGTATGTTGCAACTGATGCATTAGAGTTTGAGCCTATTTATAATATGCCCACTAGAAAGCCATACCTTTTTTCAAGAGATTAAGTTTCGTGCAATAGCACTGAACCCTCAGCGGAGCAAAAACCCGGCGCCGTTTGGCATTGTCCAGAAAAACCCTGATTGGCTGGCGGGCAGTGACATCATCAGTGACGTCATCAGATTGGAAAACAACTTTGGTTGGAGGGAAATGACGTCGCCAGACCGGACAATGCCCACTGGCGGAAAGGAAGTGACGTCCCCAGATTGTGTTCGTTTGTGTGAAGTCTTCAATTGACAACCGTGACAGGGTGTGTACGGGAACGGTTCAGGAAAAAGCAAACTGGGTCTCACAAGCCCCGTCAGCTAATTCCGGCAAAGGCATCAACAGCTTCGAATTAACAGCATTGCGAACACATAATGGAATTGGGTGTCATTGTGTTTTTAGTGCGTTAGCACAAACACTCCCGCTCACTCGCCGATTTCGCCATTCTCTGTCTGTCTGGCCACCGGATTGTGAGCACACTGCCCACCATTGCAGAATGCAGTTCAATTACTCACTATTCGTGGGAGGTTGCTCGGGAGGAGCAACCTGGATCTCACAAGTCCCACCGGTGGCTGCATCTGCCATCAGATGGCGCTGGCGCATCGCTTAACCGCTGCACCATCGCGCCTGGAGAGGTATGAGGATTCGCAAAGTTCTACGAGTGTAAACTAAGAATGTCCAATTCCGCACATATGGGCACTAACCTATTAACGTGATCGCGTCATACGCTTAAGGGTGTGCTTAAGTATCCCCTGCGCATTTGTTTGCACGTGATCCGAATCTAAACGCAATGCACATGATCCATGTGAATGATTCCTTGTTCTCCGCTTGTTGAGGGTAGTCCCAACAACGAGAAAAAGTTCATTTTTAAACCTTACTTTTAAAATTCTACTCACGCTATGGGTACGCTATATGGATATTACGGGTTGAGATGTTAATTATAGAAAATTCGTCCTAAGCAGACCAAACTCTACTTCGTTACGAGCACTCAACAAACAAACCATCATTTTCAAAGTCTTTGCTCATGTCTATCAGAAACCAAGATGGCCCAGAGCGGTGGCGACAGCGCATCGTTCACTGCGGTGCACGTGTTCGACAACTGGATCTCGTCTAGGTCGACGGTGCCGCTGCAGCTTATCAGCCGCCCGGAGTAGCCCAGAGTAGTGTTCCGCGAAAGCTTCAGTTGCGCGTTTCTTCGAGAACCTTCGATTAGGTTAGCCCAGGTATTGCAGAAACAGGAACAGACACAGGGGTGATACGGCGAGGGAATTAAGAGCGCAGACGTCGCTCCGCAGACAGAAGAGAAGTATCAGCAAGAAGTGGACCACGGATGGGGAACCGGAGGGCGGAGCATCCAGAGAGGAGTGGGAGTGGGAAAGGTGGGGAAGAGCGGCAGAAGTGCCACCATAGGCAACATGTACTCTGTCTGGCGAAAAAGCGTGCAGCGTCAGGAAAGGAAGTCCGGTGTCTGCGGACGGGATTCACCACGGCTTCCGCCTGAGACAACGATTCGTGTATGATATTGCCGCGTTGCTCAGAACTACAAAAAGGAGCGGGCGCAGGTAATCGGAGGCAGACAGGCAGACAGGTACACTTAAGCAGCACATCTGTCTGCCTGTCTGCCCACTGCTTGCGTGTGCCCTTCTTGCAGCTTGAAGATGCGGAAAACTAACACGCTTACGATGCTGTAGCCAAGCTACTCCAGTCGCAGGCACTTGTTAACGGTTCTTGATTGGCTACCGAAATGGACAGGCGCCGCATTTACACTGACCAATGGCGAAGCGTCTTGCCTTGCCATCAGTGTTTCGGAGAATCTGATTGGCTGGCGACACCTTCTAGAACGCTGCACAGTTCTGCTGGGGCAGAGTTCGTGGGCCTTCCCGTTTGCTTGCCTTAGGGAAACTGGCTCCCTTATTTTCCCTCCATGCCTGTCTTTGATCTTCCTTTCCCTTTTCTATCTGGGCTTGTTCGAAGCCCCTGCTGTCGCCAGGCAATAGGCGCGAGATGCAGGACCGTTGGGTAAGCCCCAGCCAACAGGCAAACAGCGCAGACGGAAGAAGAAAGGAGAAAGGAAACAGGGAAAAGGAAAATAGGGAAAAGGGGAAGATGGGAGCGGCAGCAAAAGGCAAACAGAACGTAGCAACCTTTTCGCGCTGTTTGCGCACGGGCCTGATGAGCCCGCCAAGATGGCACTCACGAGGAAGGAGAAATAGTGGTGCGGAAATGCAATATGTTGGCGGGCTCCGTGTGTCGATAATGCGTGGCTTGAGTTGCTATGCGTTGTAGTCAACTGTTATTTTTTATTTTTTGTCAACGTGCGAAACTCGTGTGACGTTGCACTTTTCTGTAAGCTTTATTCCTGTTTAGCGAAGGTAAAAGAAAAGAAAACTGCATGGACGTATTGCTCATGCCTTAACGGCATCCCTTGCGTCACCTTGGAAGGTTGCCGCTGCTAAAGTGTTTTGAAGCCCGTCTTCCAAAAGACATCTGCAAATGCAGCAACGAGACAATTCAGAATGATTTATGAAATGATGTTTGCTGGAAATGAAATGTGGATATCTTTTCTCTCAATGCGCGCTCGCGCGTTTTCTTTTACTGCATGTATTTCTTCGCATTGCAGCGGCTGTCCGCCAGTGACACGAATGCCCTCTGCAGTCATCCGGCATGTGAACGTGTTTTATTACCTGCGGTTTTTTTTAAGCGATGTTTATTGCCTCAGGGCATAAAAACTATGAAGTGAGAGATGAGTAAGATGCTCAATAAATGAAAAAAAGGTGGGCTGATTTGATGAAATCAAGAAGCGAACGATGATATGGACCCAGTGTCCAGGCAATATAGCAATCCGGATTGTCCTGTGAGAGTCCTACTGCCGCCAGGCGCCGAATTCTCGTCGGCTTCAGCGCCGGGCAGTCCCACAACAGGTGGTGGATATATCCGCCTCACAGTCTCTGTTCTTGCAGACTGGACACCCGGGGCGGGGATATAAATCTTTGAAATGCGGCCACTTGCGTGTAATAGCTGGAGTTAGGGCAACCCCGACCCGTATCCTCCGAAGCGCAACCGCCTCTGCATTACCTGCGTTTTGTAGCCAGGTACTGCGTTTTGTGCGCGCCGCGGTGGCTCAATGGTTAGGGCGCTTGGCTACTGATCCGGAGTTCCCGGGTTCGAACTCGGCCGCTGCGGCTGCGTTTTTATGGAGGCAAAACGCTAAGGCGCTCGTGTGCTGTGCGATGTCAGCGCACGTTAAAGATCCCCAGGTGGTCGAAATTACTCCAGAGACCTCCACTACGGCACCTCTTTCTTCCTTTCTTCTTTCACTCCCTCCTTTATTCCTTCACTTACGGCGCGGTTCAGGTGTCCGCCGATATATGAGACAGATACTGCGCCACTTTCTTACCCCAAAAACCAATTATTATTATTATTAGTACCGAGGTACCTTCCTGTAATACTCTACTGAGCTCCCAAACGTCACTGCCGACGTCATGGTCGTGTTTTCTGTTCTCTTCTACGTGAGTCGAGGCCGAGAGGAAATCTGGTGCTTTAGTTACTAGCAAACATTTAGAAAAGTCAAGAATTGAGAAGTGTGTGTGTGTGCGACCACGCCAACCTAAGGAAACTTTGTGGAGCAACGACATGGAAAAAACAATAAAGTAAAGTAAACAAAAAACGGTTGCCCAAGCTCTTTGTAAAAAAACCAAAAAAACAAAAACAAACAAACTCGAATGCCTTCTTGAGAAAAACGAAAATATTTAACGCAAGTTCGTGATGATGAAAATATATTTAATTGGACCTAAAATGTTCGTGGTCGGTCCCCCTGTTGTGGGCGTCCGTTGGGTCTTGTAGCTGCTCTTTTTCTTTCGGTCGGCTCCTGCTGCTGAACTCTGCGCGAGCTGCTACCGTTGGCGATTGCGCGCTGTGGGAGACATAAACATCAACAAAAAGACAACAACGCCGTCCCGTGATTAAGATCGTAACATGTACGATTTGCGATACGTCTCGAATTGCCTCCCCTGGCGAGGTCAAGTGGCCAAATACGAACTTCTAGCTACCGTTATTTCAGAAAATTAAGCTTGAATAAAATATTCTCAACCGTGTTTAAGCTTATTTGCTAGGAGCAGGGAAACCACTTGGGAAGCGCACTAGCGTCAGGGTTAGCTTACTTCTGGAGGAAGACGCGAATACTTGAATAGGAATTTTGCCCACAAGGTTAGGTTACGGTAAGTTGGGTCACCTGAAAGCCTGATAAAGTTTAAAAGAGCCGCAGAGACTTCATCCTGAAAGGAAACATTGAACAGTAGGATTCCAAGCGACTGAATAAATGATTTGAATAGAAGAGAAAGCGCTATTACTAAAAACAAGTAAGGAAGCCGCCAATATTGCACTGCAGAAAAGGCCATGCAAAACTGAAATTACATGTAAACATGAAGAAGGCTTACAGAATAAGTACACGCAGTGCCCGAACCTATGTAATGAAACAATGATTCCAGGGAAGTTTGCGGATTATTGAAGAAAGTGTTTCGTAAAACTCATGGCTTACCACCTAGTTAACGTTATAAATAAGCGCGAACAACTTGTATTCAGAACCTACTAGACTCACAAACCACAGGCGAAACAAAAACATCGTTTAGAAAGTTTTTGAAGGTAAGAAGAAGCCATAAATTGCGCAACATTTCGTGCACAGAAAGAAGCATGCGAAATATTTGGAAGATATTGGCAGAACTATGCGTTTTTGATATCCCTCGCTGATCAGCCTTTACAAATCGACCGCTAACTTGGCAAGTCGAAAGTCAGCCAAAGGGCAAATCAAAACCCAGGCCACGTGACCTGGCGACGTTTGGTTCTCCCTCAGAGCTCTGCACGCTTTCTTCAGAACAATGGCCGAAAACAATCATAATAAAGCCGTCTCTTCAGGTGTTACATCATTTGTGGTTTCTCTTGACACGTTACTGTTTTAAAAAATTACAAGTGAGACTTTTTGCCTCTGCACAACAGTCTGAAAACTAGTGAATCATGTCGAGATAAAATTAGATTAGAGTGAAATTAAAACCAAACTTTCTTCCTCTAGGCGACTGTTAACAGTTCTCTTCCGGTCTCTTTATCAGAGCCTGTGTCAGCTCTAATTTCTTTAGCAATTAAATCACTTAATCTAGGACGCCCCGTACACTTCCGCAGGAAATAATAAAAGAACAGCAAAGGCGCAAAGTCCACCGCTACCAATGTTTTGGTGGCGGGATATATATCTCTATATATCTATGCATGCACATTCCTTTCCATTGCTGTTGCATCCATCCTCCCCCTCCGTCCCCACCGCTTTCCGTAGACAGCACCGGGCGTAGGCGGGCTCACAACTTCGCATCCACGTCACGCACACGGTACTCGTCGTCGCGTTCAGCGAAACGGAAAAAACACGCGACGGCCGAGCCGCGGGTCCCGTGCACGCCCGATAAACACCGACGATCGCCCGTGGGCGGGCCTTGACGACCTCTGGCGTTTGTTCGTCGCGCTGGCGTTGTACGGAAGGCCGTCGACAGGTCTTTGTCACGACAAAGCTCACGGACCACGAAAGAAAAAACTCTTCACGACGCGGTCGCGGCTAGACAGATCCATACTACGTGCGACCTTCTCCTTTTCCCTTTCCTTTGCTTTCTATTTATGCGAAGCGCGTAGAAGCCTTGCTTGAGCCAAGATATGTTTCATGAGTTGTTTACATCGAGCGGTCCTAACCTTCGTGTCCTTTCAGTGTTCGCCGATTTGTCAGTGTTTCTTGTTTTTAAGACAGCTTGGAACGGCAACTTCCGGCGCTTGTCGAAAAACGTACGCAATTATAGCTGCTCAAAGGTGCTGCGAATTTTTTAGAGAATTACACTGAATTTTTCAGATGTCCTAACCCCTTTAGTGACTAGTAAAGTACCTGGTTGACGTCATAAATAGTGAAGTTCCTAGTTAGAATGGCTGTGAAAGTTCTGACCTGAAATTTCGTTCCGACCAGAAGCAGAGCGCTGAATCTACTGCATTGAGAGGAAACAATAAAAATCTCTATGGTTCCGAAATTGCACCTCTTTGGGGGGGGGAGGCAATCACAACCCATGCCACTGAGAATGCATGCTTCGACTTACGCACGGCAGACAGGTGTCGAAAGGTGAACAAGCCATACGTAACACTAGGATCGGCTACAACTTCTGAACAACGACAGCCAAAGTACACAACTTTCTCGCTAGTCTATCATGAGCACTCGAGGGAGCGCGGGACGCTATCGCTTCTCCTACTGTAGAATGCTTCGGCTTTCTTGCGCACTTGGAGCATGGGTTATTTTGCCGTTATTCCTTGGATGTTGAGCGTTTGATGGTCGTTTCACCTGTCATTACACGTTTTAACACAAGCGTCCTGCTTTCTGGTTTGCTACAAGCCGCGACAAGTGGGCAGCTCGCTTGGAGAATCATACAGCCACGATGTGTGGAAAGTAGGTGGCTGCGTTCTCGCTGGATACCAGGAATTAAAATGAGGGCCGCGAGGGCGAAGCAGCTGGCGGTAGTACGATTAAAGCTGTACTCTGCAGCACCCAAAGCAATGACAGATTGGCGACACTGGCGGCAGGCATGTATATCTGGGACTTATCAAGAAAGGCGTTCCTGTTAAGAGCGCACTGTTATTGGCGTCCTCATGGGCCGCCATTTTCTCCTTCCCTTACTCTCTCTTCGATGAAGGAGCTTCTCGCATTCCCGCGTCGACGATGCGAAGCCAAAATGTTTCGCGTTGTGCGAAATTCCAGTTACGCTTGAATGCTGTGAAAATATTATTCAATCTGAAATTAAGTGAACGCATCACTGGTGCGGCCACTTTGCGCAGACGCGAACTGAGCCTTTATATTGCTGCGGTGGTTACCGAGGTCATCAGCATCGACCAATCCCGTGGGGAAATTGATCTTAATAATAATAATAATAATAATTGGTTTTGGCGGAAAGGAAATGGCGCAGTATCTGTCTCATATATCGTTGGACACCTGAACCACGCCGTAAGGGAAGGGTAAAGGAGGGAGTGAAAGGAGAAAGGAAGAAAGGTGCCGTAGTGGAGGGCTCCGGAATAATTTCGACCACCTGGGGATCTTTAACGTGCACTGACATCGCACAGCACACGGGCGCCTTAGCGTTTTTCCTCCATAAAAACGCAGCCGCCGCGGTCGGGTTCGAACCCGGGGGAAATTGATCTTGCGAGAAGCGATTCCTGAGAGGAGCCGTTTTGAGAAAGAAATGTCGTGACGCCGAAATGTTTCGCGGAATTTCTCAATAAATTGCGACCGCACTTACGAGTGCCAGCAGGTGTTGCCTCTGAGATGAACCTCATCGATTTCGTTCGAAAACTTAAAAAAGAAACGTTTTCGATGGAAGTCCTGAGCACCCTAAATTCAGGAATAGCGCATGAGACGTTACACCGTCCCGCTTCTTTATTTCACTGCTCGCCTAGGTGTGCTGCGTGTCCTGCTGAATGTACTGGGTGCATAGGTTGCCTGCTGACTTAAACCAACTATGCGGTCTGATCATTTCGTGCGGATGTGACTTCCTGTTCGCCCTCATCTAGTACACAGCGGCACACGACCAGCGCCAAGTTACGGGCCGTACGAGCGAATAAGTTGTACCTGCTCAGATAGCGCAAAGCAGCTACAGTAAAGCACAGGCGCGCTATGCTGTGCTAAGCTGCGCCCACCGTATCCCCGCAAACTTCTTAATCTTATCAGCCCACCTAACTTTCTGCCGCCCCCTGCTGCGCTTGCCTTCTCTTGGAATCCACTCCGTTACCCTTAAGGACCATCGGTTATCTGGCCTTGGCATCACATGCCCTGACCATGCCCATCTCTTCCTTTTGATTTCGACTAGGATGCCATAACCCCGCGTTGGTTCCCTGACCCACTTTTCCCACTTCCGGTATCTTAACGTAACACCTACCATTCTTCTTTCCATAGCTCGCTCGAAACATAATTGCTATATATGCCCTAGCCAAGATATCGTCGAAGAGATGATTAGGTCTTATCAGTGCACTCCTATTTTGGTTTGGTTGAGTTTGGCTTGGTTTATATGCGTTTGATGCCCCAAAGCGACTCAGGCTATGAGAGATGCCGTAGTGAAGGGCTCCGGGAATTTCGACCACCTGGGGTTCTTTGACGTGCACTTAGATCGCGCAGTACACGGGCCTCTAGAATTTCGCCTTCATCGAAATTCGACCACCGCGGCCGGAATCGAACCCGCGTCTTTCGGGCCAGCAGCCGAGCGCCATAAACACTCAGCTACCGCGGCGGCCACACTCCTATTTTGCGAAAAAAATAAATGGAGAGAGAAAGATTGAACATGGTGACTGTAACGTTCTTTATTTTTTTTTAACAGTGGATAATAATCACAAGCTTGCTACGGATCGCAAATTCTTTATGCCATTAGCTGGACTGTTCAGTGGCAATGAATGCTTGCCTTTACTACGTACGTAGCTGCCGTAACATGCTGTCATGTTCTCTTACTTGTTCATCGCTCATTGTATTGCCACATTGAGAAAAGGATATAATAAGCAGTGAGAGGCCAATGGATGCTATCAAGAAAGCTTCATATAAGTCTTTATGGCGAGCGAAGAACGCAATTAAAGAGCGTTTGCTGAAAGCCGCTGTGTTTACTTTCGCTGATGTCGAAATCGACAAACAAAGTCTGTGCCAGTCTGTTTCTGTAGTTATTAGACCAACATTATTGGAAAGCAGAAGAGCTTCCAAAAAAAAAACGGCCCATGAAGTTGTAATGATACTCTGCATTCAAAATGAAAAACAGCATGACACAATGTTAAGGTCCTGGTTTGTTCAGTTGATGATGCGTTAAACTGCATCAAGAAAGCTTCATGCATATCTTTTTTTTATTCGAAGCTTTTAAGGTGTTTACATTGAGAATGCAGATTAACTGCAAATGTTTGAGTTTTTTTTTCAATGGCGCATATAACAGTTTGCAGAAGCTGTCACAGACTATGCTTTCCTGCAAGGATGAAATATTAGGTGGAATTTTTAAGATGGAAAGATAAAGCAGGCTGTAAAGCTGAAAAAAGAAATGTGTCTACACTCTGAGGAAGCGATAGAGACGAATATCATCGCCGGTGCCGGAAAGATCCAGTACCCACAAAGGACGGGAACATAGTGGCCAGCTGGTTTTGGTGGTAACGGAAACAGCCATACACGTTTCAAGAAAAAGTGATCCTTTAAAAATATGGGGCACGGGGGAGTCGTTGTAGAAATAGACACGGAGAATTTCGCACTTTCGAAGAAGATTAAACTGTCCCAAGCATAAACGGACGCCGTGGAACTACCGAACTATCAATTCGTCTCCTAACTGAAAACCGTTGTGGATACCTTTTCAGGCAGCCCTCTTGTCTTATTTCTGTGTACTTCCCACTATTGATCTAGAGGGCGTGAGCACCATTCGCTGGTTATCGTGTCTGCTGCTCTTCTGCACATTTGCCAATAACGCCGAGAGGTTTGGTCTCACCATTATTTGTTTTCTTCCATTCTTTTATGGTATTTTTGTATTCTCTTTGACGGACTCCCAGGGAAAGCTTGTTTTGAATTGAGTGACCCCTTTTATGACATTTCAACATTTTTTCCCCCTAGCATTTCTCTTTAAAGGTTATCGCATAACAGCAGGTGCATGTATGCTTACATGCATGAATGAAAAAGCAAAATGATTTTGCCTAATAATTTATCTCTTTATGCATTTATGTAAACATTGACGATAGGAGTGAAAGTGCTGTATAAAATGCAAGCGATGAAAAGTCACTCAGGAAGGAATTTTATTTTGAGGGGATTGAGAAATATCAGAAAAAAAAACAAACTAGAGGTGTGCATATGAATCCATCGCCCGCTGCTTCTGGCCGAATAAAATGACCTGTAAATTTTCCTCTTTTTCAACCTTGTTGTTCCCCTCTAACGTCTTCAGTGACCCGAATTTCTCCGTCTTTTACCCGCACCCCACTTGTCTTCCCTTCGCGTCTTACTTCCTTCTTTTCTGCATCCTTTTTTTTTCGCTCTTTCGTTCCCGGCCTCTCCGTATCGACGCCCCAGGCGCTCGGTTGATTTGGGGACTATTGATTGCCGCGACGGTCGGCCAACTTTGGCGCGGAAAAGCCGGCCTGGCTGCGGGGTATCGGGACGGGAAATGGAGACCCTGGTTCACAAACAAACAAAAAATTGAATGGCGGGAATGGTGGCAGCGAGGCTTCCATTTGCTGGAGTGCCTGCCACACGCTCAAATCGTGATCCTCGATGTCTCGTTGGTGGCTCCATCTAGGTGAATACATGGTGAGCCTCGTACGTCAGAGAAAGCAATACCTCACGGTCCCTTTTTTCCCCACTTTTAAGCGATAACTTGTATCCAGTTACTATCACCCACTTTTTGTATGCAAGAAAGGCAAATTAATGCTTTGTTACTGGAAAGCTACAAGTAACCGCTGAAACTCACAATGTTGCAACGTCGCGAAAAATTCGGCTGGATGGAAGAGGGCGAAAACGCGCTGAGCTGGTATACTCTTCACTAGACTACCAGCAGCATTTCGAAGATTACTCTCGTGAGAAGGCTGAAATAAACAGCTTTCGCGGTGTCCTGTGAACAAGCAGTAGAAGTCGCCTAAGCGATGCTTAGAGAAAGAGGACTCAGGAAACATGAAAGTAAAGCTCAGGTGTATGCCTCTGGTTCATACTGTTTCCCAGAAAAAGCAAGTGGTATAGAGATGAAACATTTCAATTCAGCAGAAGCTTCGTATCAGATTACAATGGCAATGATGAGAGAAATAATGAAATATGAACACATCTAAATCGGATAATTTTTTAGCTGTCACGTGCCTTCACGTCGTCATAGGTGCCGCCACATTTGTCATCGTCGAAGGCGTGAATTTTATGTAATTAAACAGGCCTTGTAAGCAATTTTTTTTAATTGATTCGATAAAGAGGCGCTTTTACTATGGACACCCTGTCACCATGTATATTGTGGTGGTAAATAAATAAATGAAATGAAATATCTTTAGATACTCGGCAGGGAGAGTGCATCCATTAGTTGTTGCTGGCTTGAATAGGGCTAAGAAAAATTATTAGCGACGCTCACAAACCTGCCCTTGTCACCTGACTAATCTGTGAGACGGCGGAGGCTGTACTATGTCAACTGAAAATTTTCAACGTGCAAAACTGCCGTCGTGAGGTCTTCACGGTATGTGCAATATGCAAACGTTAGTGCAGAAACTATTGCACACCTTACCTAACCTTATGTATCAAACTTCACATGCATGGTGGTGAAACAGCGCAAGGAACGAAACACAGGAAGAAACAAAGAAAGACACACACACACACAGCACCCGTTTGTGCCTTTCTTTGCTTCTTCCATTTTTGTGTTTCGTCACTTGCTGTGTTTCGTCCCTTGCGCTGTTCCACCACCATGCAAAAGTACCAACTAGCCCGGCAACTTGCTCTTCTAAAGCTTAATATGACCGGGACGGACCGCCAAATATATTGTTTTATTCTCTTCTACGACTTTCTGACCTTCATTTGTACATATATACGTTCAGCTGTTCGTATTATTTTTTTAGATGCCTATTTTGTCGGGTAACACCGCAATCAATTTTGTTTTTGTTTTTTTGCTGGAAGGCAAGGTGAAATGGTTTTCGAGAATTCGATTAGATTCAAGGATTCGAAAGAAGGAAGATTCTGGGTAAAACATGCCAGTTCGCCCGCATGGCGTTGGTTTTCCTATTTTCTTTTTTTCCCGGTAACGCAGCGCCGCCCTACATGACGGCATCGTTGCCACCGCTGCGCAAAGCTGTGCACTGCGGAGAAGCCTAAACACCGGCGCGGCTTTATTCGACGATTACTTAACCATTTAAAATGTTAGCGCAAAAAACTTCGCATGTTACCTGGAAGTTACATACACTCGACCCCTCAAAGCTCGTCGAATTTTAAAACCTCTTGAGTTCACCCTTAATAAACGCCACGCTATCTGGCTGTACATGGCAGTCACGGGTGTGAGCGTCCGTCGCCCAGTGACGAAGAATGATCAGGATTAGTAGTGGAACAGAACAGATATTATCCCGCCTAATTTCTTAGCCCAGAAGCGGCGAACAGATTACCGTTGCATCGCTTGTACAGTTTTGTTCCCTGTGAAGCGTGCTCCTTTACAATACGACTCATTATGCGGGTAAGCAGCTCCTAAAAGTGAAAGGCGAGAAATTATAAGCAGCCGTTGGATGCTCTAGAGACATTGTAGGGATGTGCTGAGCAAAGTGCAGTGAATAGGTAGAAAACATGTTTGAAAATATATATTTAAAAAAATAACTAAAATTTGAGAGCGGGAGAGAGAGAGAATCGGAAGAGACATGGCGTACTTGTGACCCGCCATCAACAACACCAACGGCGGTAATTACATGCGCACCGAAACAAGAAAAATATGAAAAATTTTGAAATCGCCAAGAATTGCACCAGTCAAACATGCATGTATAAACGCAAATTAGTTGAGCTCATGCATTTGGGAGGTGCTGGGTTTGATCCCCAGTGCCGCCGGGTGCCCACCGGTTTGTTAATGGGTACAAGATTTTCCCTGGCCTGATGCTCGGCTCTTCTAGGGTGAGATGCTTGGGAAAAGGTTCTTGGACCAAACCGTTGCCTTGACGGATCATAGATAAATTCCGCCGTCAAGCAACCCTAAATCCGCCTCGTACGGTAGAAGCCCATTTCTGCCCTCCCCCTCCCCCCTCTTTGCTAATCTAGCTAATATAACTAATCTTCTACCGCTGGCCAGACATGAACCTCTAATGCGTGTGAGCCGTTGCTTCGAGCGTTCAGATAAGTTGCGATTTGTGGGAAGTAAAAGAGCATTTAACAGATAAGCATCCTAGAACTGAGTGTGGATGCTAGACTCTTAATGCACAAATATTTGATTTAGAGGAAAACGCTTTGTTCCACAGAGCTGAGTCTGTTGGAGATATTTTGGGGTGTGTGGAGCTGTCACAGGAAACGCTACATTAATATATTACAAACTGTTTTCGTTACTCTTGCGACCACACAACAGCAAAAAAAAAACTAAAACGCTAATTGTTTAACAGAGAAACCAGAAATTACCCATATACAAGTAATTGTGGCACAAAAATGGCATATCTTAACTACTCTGCAAGTATGTATTGTACATATAACTTGATACCCGACCTGTACTATAAAGAACCATACTTCTGCGCATGGTAATTGTTTACGTTACAATATATATAATGTTATTTCACAACTGCAGGCAATCACAGCTACATCGGTGAATAGGACTAAAGACGACTCAAGGAGGTCACCCTAATGTGCCCTAGGTACCAATCATAGAGCAACAAATAGACAATCTTCAACGAAAATTTCGCTTTCCATAGACGACATAACAAAATCAAGGTGATTTTAAAACAGCAAGGGGATAATGCAAAAATGAGACTTTCGAAAAATCGAGGGACAGGCAGCGGAGATTACTTTACACTACACATCTCTGGAGTAAAACATGATCGCTCGACAAAGAACAAATGAATGATATCGGACGGATACTTAAAACCGCTAGAACAGCAAAAAGGTCAAAGAGCGAAAGTGAGTTTGCTTCACAACAACAAAAAATAATACTAGAAGGACACCTAATCGAAAAAAAAATAAATGTATCAAAGACAGAACGATTCACAGGTTGAGAAACACTAAAATCACACACAAAAAAGAATTTGAATCGAAAAAGCAACACAAAAGAATGTACATAAAAGAAGAGACGTAGAGAGGATAGTGCCGAACTTTCCACTTACTTATTAAATCAGTTGTGTCCAGCCCCGTACCGTTTAAGTCTCGTTTGTGTGCATGGCTGATTTAGCTCTCTTTTTCCCACTAGGCTACACTGAGAATTATTTCCGCCATGGCCTTGACACAAAATGGCTTAATTACACATA
Source organism: Amblyomma americanum (assembly GCF_052857255.1). Taxonomy (NCBI): domain Eukaryota; kingdom Metazoa; phylum Arthropoda; class Arachnida; order Ixodida; family Ixodidae; genus Amblyomma; species Amblyomma americanum. Next base: position 12,063,250 of record NC_135506.1, read on the forward strand.
ATAGGAAGGCAAAGCGTTCGACAAACGAAACGGTTGCGCTGCCATCGATTCATCCGTGCTGTGCGCACTCTTGATCTGAGTACTACGTGCGCCTTTTTACGACCTAGTTCGCCTGAGAGAGCAGGTGTTGCCTCGAGATTTGGAAGATCGCTTTTGCATAGCTAATCAATCGGTCATCGCGAACAGCGCAGCTGGTTCACTGTGGGGAAAGGTGGGAGTTCGGCGAAACTCGGGAAACCCGGAATCGTGTCGACGCCTATTGGACAGCGTAGTAATAAGGCTGAGCTGCTAACTTAAAGAGACATGACCGCAGAGTTTTGTTCGTTTGGTATCGACCGCTTGCCATCGCTGGCGCTAAAGACGATGGGGCTGGGCATGCTTGCTTTAAAAAAAAATTAGGTTTCTTTTTGAAGCGAAAAGCTTCAATACGCTAGGCAAAGCAGTCGTCGCGTAGGCCAGATAATGACCTTGAACGACCTTCAGCCCAATCACGTTAGCCGTGTATGACCATATGTGGTGCAGTTAAGGTGTCGAACCCTTGATTTACGGCATTAGTTGACCTTTGACATTGGGTGACCTTTGAGTTGACCGACCTTAAGAACATCTGATGGTGTGATGTGAAGCCACGTGATGAGATCCGATGGGGCGTCGTAAGACCATGTGATACCACATAATAGCCACGTGGTCGTGTGGGTATATGTAGAACGGTTGTCGCGAGCATGCAACGGAGCTGCCATGGACGAGCCTCAGACGCTCAGCAAGCGTCCTTGCGGAATTCCAGGGTTAGCCAAGTTAAGCCACTGCCATTTTTTTTCTGATGTTATGCCGTCAGTAATTGATGCTCGAGCCTCGCCGTTATGAATAGTATAATAGGAAAATGGCTTTTAAAAACGAACATTCTTTATGCTGTGAAACACATAAAAAACTAAAACAAACTTGCCCAGTTTTCCTGGAAATCACCGGCTCGCCGTTATGAATAGTATAATAGGAAAATGGCTTTTAAAAACAAACATTCTTTATGCTGTGAAACACATAAAAAACTAAAACAAACTTGCCCAGTTTTCCTGGAAATCACCGGCTATAGTCATCTGCTTGGAGCACAGTCAACACAAGGTTATTAAATAGTGATATCTTTAACTTGGACTTCTGAGAAACCTAAGCAGTCTCTAATAGTTCTTCGCACGCAAGGTGATTGTGATGGCCGACTATTCTACTTCCTCCTCGCTGCAAAATGTCACTTGCGCTCGCACCAACCATTTCCGACGGCTATGGGAAATCAATCGGACGTACCAAACTTTCGAAATTCCCGCCGTTATTTTAACAATTCAGCGCCACTCGGTACGTGATGGTAGCATTACAAGCTAGAAGCGTTTTTTGCAGCTTGCCTGGGCTTGATAACTATTAATGACTCATCGCGGTGGCTCCGCGCCTGTAGCGGTTGGTTGCTGCGCTCAAGGTCAAAAGGTAAAATCCCAGCTGCCGTGGCCACTATTAAATGGAGCAGAAATGCAGAGCGTGCCTGTGTTTTGTGTGATGTCAGTGAATAGTAAAGAACCCAACGTGGCCGAAATTAAAACGAAGCCCAACACTACGATGATTCTCCGCAGTGACTTATTGGTTACGGCTCTTAGCTGCTGACTAGAAAGATGCGGGTTCGATCCCAGCCACGGCGGTCGAATTTCGATGGAGGCGAAATTCTAGAGGCTCGTGTGCTGTGCGGTGTCATTGCGTGCTAAAGAACCCTAGGCGGTTGACGTTATCCGGAGCGCTCCACTACGGCGTCCGTCATAGCTTGAGTCACTTTCGGATGTTAAACTCCCATAACCCATAAACCAACACTACGACGCTTCTTTTTTTCTACTTCCTTTCACTCCCTCCTTCATCGTACTTCGAATGGCAGGGTTGAGGTACCCACAGAGTATGCGACAGTTCCTACAACTTTTCTGGCCTCAAAAACATTTGCAAAATTTTCGTTCTATTGAGCTCGTGCACACAAATAAGATCTCTACCTTCCGGTTTACATCTAACGTTACCAAGTGTACAGGTTTGGTTCATGATCGGAAACTGAAGCCACACGGGTTTGGTGGAGACAATAGGAAGGCGACCTTGGTAGCACCCTTCCGTGTTTGCAGAAAGCATGTTGCGCCGGCGACGGTCGCTTCTCGCTGGTGCTAGGTTCCGTAACGGAAGCCGGCGTTCATTAGCGTGGAAGCTTGGGCGGGAGCTTTGCTTTCATGATTGACGACAGACTCCGTAAACAGCGTGGACAGATGGATGTGGTGCGCCTCACTCCACTCGCATCGTTTTACGCGCTGCAAACCCCCTGCCACCCCTCCCCTTCCAGAAAAAAAAAGGATGAGCTAGCGAGCAAGAAAGAGCGAAAAACGAGGAAGGGAGAGAAAGAAAGAGAGAGAGAAAGAAGGAAAGAAAGGAAGAGCTAGCAAGCAAGCAAGAAAGAAATAAGAGGGATGAAAGAAGAACAACAGAGGGAGAGGAAGAAGGAAAGAAAGATAGAGGGAGAAAAGAAGGAAATAAAATGAGGAGGGAAGAGCTAGGAGGCAAGAAAGAAAGGAAGAAGGAAAAAAAAGAGAGAGGGAGAGAAAGAAGGAAATAAATGAATAAATGAAGAGCTTAGAAAGGAAGCAAGAAAGATAGGAATGAAGAGGGAGAAAGAAAATGAAAAAGAAAGGACGAAAGAGAGAGAGAGAGGAAATAGCAAATAAATAAATAAATGTAGGAAGAGAGAAATCTAAGATAAAAGAAACAGGCAAGTTAACGAGATGATCGTGTGGTTTGCGTCGCTGGCCCGTTAAAGAGGACCCAGAAAAGGGTCCAACATTTTTCGCAACTATGAAAAGAGTAAGAAAGAGGAAAAGCAAGGGGTGTGGAAAGGAAAGAATTAGGGAGGAATTGAAGAAGAGCAAAGAAGGGATAAAAACAGGAAGGAATAAAAAAGATGCTGCAGGTAAGCCATCTTTGCTGTCTATAGCTCTGGGACGTGTGGAGAGGCTTCCACTCTCCGAGAGGACAGCACCTGAAGCACACACCTTACAGTTGGCCGGCTCACACTGATTAGTGACAGCGTTGCGCTCTCAGAAGTCAAGTGTCCTGCGCGAACGTCTTGAAAAGCGCGACATGGTTGCTTGAGCAAGCACGGAGTCACCAAAATTTCCTTCCCCTCTTAAGTTATACTACATAAAAAAATAAAAGAAACATACCGGACGAACTTATCACAAGGTGTTTGATTTCCTTCTGTTTTGTTCTTTTTCTCCGTGCTCATCGATTACCAATGAGGCCACGTGCAGTTGGAATTCATGCGGTATTGCCGGAGGGCAGCCATCTTCCGGGCAGACAGGGCCTTGTGTTCAACTGCATGCTGGCTTTCGGGGAAAAAAGTGCATACTGCTCTCAAAGATCGATGAGCTATGCATTACATCCCGGAGTAATGATTGCGTGCACTGCAGTGGCGTTAGATAGGAAACAGTCCCCGTACTGTTCGGTCAGGAGATAAGGTTATACATTGACGGGGCTAAATCAATGTTTATGTAAAAAATTGGAGCAATGGGTGGTAAGATTCGGCTGCTTCCAAAGCAAGTATTAATCGTCAGCAGTTTGAGGGTTCGCGTTAGAGGGTAGTCAGTGTTAGCATTCATAGCGCAGCAAAGAAGCGGTGGCGCAGGAGACGTACTCTTGTGCATTGTTGTTGTCTCTCTTAGGTCCCCGTGTAAAGTTTGTTGCGCTATGACTGTTAGCATTATTTATTGTCATTGTTTAATAGAAGTGTACTCTAAATACTATCTCAAAACGTGTCGTTCACTTTCTGCACTTGGTTTAGGATCGCTGTGTGAGCTCGGGTCTCTGCTATTGGCTTACTGACCGTCTAGTGTAAAATCAGCAGTACTGTACCGATGTAACTCTAAAAAAACACAAAAACGCAGAAAACTAGGAAAAATGACACTGAGATCAAATTACAGCAATAATATGCTGCGCTTTCTAAAACTGAAATCATATTTGACGCAATGCTTCGGAAGGTCAGTGTGGTTTTGTATCAGGAGATTTGGCAACTGCCTTGGCGGCTTTAAACACTCTCCCACCTACCCCCCCCCCCCCCCCCCTTTTTTTTCTGCTCCAAATGTAGGCATATTTTTAAATCAGACGAAAAAACAGCTATCAATTACGAAGTCACTGTTTGAAAGGACGCCGCAGTGAAGTCTGGAAGCTTTTAGTGATTGATGTTGTCCCCATCATTAAATCAATTCTATTTATCGGGTGATGGTTCCTTCGATAGATGGCGTTCCTTCTAGTATAGAGTCTTTTGAATGTATAGCTGTACATTCGTCACATTTTCTGTTTCGCGGCTGAACATTTAAAAGGAGGTAGATAATATAATTACTCTTACCCACTTGAAAGTAATTTTTGGACGACAAGTACAATCAAAGCTTACTGAACCTCACAGACGTTCGTACCGAGACGACGAGGCAGTACAGTGGTTGCCGCTTGAAATCATGCTGGATATATACCACACGAATGCAGGGCGATCCAATGAAATATGGAGAAACTATTTCATAAACAGTGCTTCATGACTTCAGAACAATGAATATTTAAGAATTCTGAGAGCCGCGCAATTAGCTACCCTGGTGCTCACATACATATGTGAGACTGCTCAGAAAAAAAAAATGCTAATTTTTGAACTCGGGCACAGGAAATCGCTTCCCGTCTTCTTACGATCGGGGCTGACGCTAGCGACAACTTCAACAGAGCACGTAGTTTTAGTCAAATGAAACAAGCATTACTACTACACCCTGACTAAAAGATATAAGACGAATGCTTTAAAGGACGTGCGGTTCCTCATAACACCAGACATTAAAGAAAATGTTTTATTAATCTTCTTGCGAGCTTCGCTACCGCTTGCGTGCGCACAATATTTCGTAAATTGAATTGAGCAAGGGTTTTTGCACGGAATGAAAAAAAAAGCAGTACTGAATGCTTTCGGAGAGTTGAAAACTATCGGAACGAAAGTTGCGCAAGACGGGTGAAGTAATGTTCAAAAAGAAGAGTCTTTGATGTGCGTCATACGCTTTAGAAGCGAATGTGCGAGATGTTTGTGCTGCATCTTTAGTACCCCGAAGGCTTGGATCTTTCAAGAGCGGAAGCTGTGTAAGGGCTAGTTTATCGCGCCTCCAGCTAGGTGTCTTGAAGGCAGGCGGACTGCTGGGCAAAGCAATAGTAATGGGGGCAATTCATTTCTACCAGAAGACAGCCAGTCGGCCCTCCGACGAAGATGCCCGCTATATGGTAGGCTACAGTACCGCTTGACGGAATCCTACACTGGCGCATGCGCAGATGGACGTAAGAAACGGGATATTTGATGGTAGATAGAAATCTGACCGGAGGCAGAGTGCGATCAAGGTTTAACAAGGATTGGAAACGTGATACGTAGACAATTTGCTGTGGGATGGTAGATGCGAGGAGCATGAGGACGTGGACGTTAAGGCGAGGAATTTGATCCCCATCAGACGAGGGATCAAGCGTAGATTTCGTAAATAGGCAATCTCGTTTCACAACAGAACGTGCGGGAAATAAGAAACTGCGCCTGGGGCCGAGGAATCAAATTACCGTGATTGATTATTCGCGCATTCCCCCCAAGAACTCGCGCTAGCTATATTTTGTTTGCTTATGCTGAAACTAGAAATGAGTTCGGGCCACAATTGTGTTATGCATACTTCTTTACGGAAGGAGTTTCATAAGACGGTGCAATGTCTACGGGCTGCCGCAAGGAAACTGTTTTATCACACAAGTGATCGTTCGTCTTTGAGAGACTTTATCAAAATTCTAATTTTATTTGTCAATTTTTTTTCATTTTTCTTTGTTTTATTCGCATCTCTATATTTTTGTGCTCAAAAAGAATCGTTCTCTTTGTCTTGTTGCGTGCCTCGCAAGAAAAAAAGTGTGATTGCATGGGCAATAAAGGACAGAAGTTTTGTCACAGTTACTAAGCAGCTACGGCAGGAGTTTGAGTGCAAAGATTGCTAATAATCGCGTAAGGTTCCTTTGAAAGCAGTTTTCAGCACTTGGTTGCCTAGGAAAGAAGTGTTTTTGTTATGTTTAGTTGAACTGTATATCGTCGGAGCAAGTGGTTTCTATGAATTGGTGGAAAGGAATAGGCGGAGCCGCTATACGGCACCAACCTGTTCTGTACTGTTCATGTAAATAAAAGAAAAGAAATGCATCTGAGTAAACGAAAACGTCATCAAGAAGCTTTGCCAGGTTCTGTAGCCCGTATTCACAGTCCTTTCTCACTCCTAAATTTTTTGCTGGACAGCTCCTATGCTCCGTCTAAGTAGTTTCGTGCAGCGCCACCAAGGCTGCGAGCAGTGCGGTGGAGACATCCGTGCGCCGCGGAATGTAGTGCCAACATAAAAGTTTTGAACCTGATTACAGCATAACAACAAGCGCAATTGGCATTTATAGCGAGCTTGTATAGGCTTCTGCGCGCTGATATAAAACGAAATATTTTAGCGATTTGACCTGAATATTTAGTGATTTTAACTTTCCTCGAGAGAAGTAGCATTGCAAAATATTGCTACATTTTTTATTTATGTCATATCTCTAATTCCTCAAACATAACTTAGTAAATGAGATTGTAAAACTTGCACCGTTTATAAGTATTATCCGCCGAGAGTTTTGCAAGATTAATGATTATAATAAATTTTCGCGCACGTTTGAGCCAGAATGAACGGAACACAACCGAAGCCCAGCGGAAAACGTAGAGGGGGGGGGGGGGGGGTAAACGCAGTGACTTTCACAAAGATGCTCTCCGCTGCATACAATCACAGCAGACTCTTTTTTTTGTAGGATAGCAGTAATACCTCAGTGGGCCGCTTCCATTTTTTTTTCTTTTGCAGCAAGGAACAAAACACCGGCGTTTAGCAAAAAGCGGTATCGTACTATTCCGTCTGCCGCATGACGTGGCTGTTTTCACAAGTCTACCCTGGCTATCGTAGCGCCTGATCTCCGCGTTGCTCAATGCGCGTCTCCCATCTATACAAGAAACCACCACGTCCACGTTTATGTTGTTTGAATTCCTCTCAAAAGAGCGTTGATTCATCCATTTCTCCGATCCGTTCAGCAAAAGCAGGGAGCAGACGACAGGCATACGACAAATCTCACAAGAATACGTCCCACACTTGCCCACTCTCCTGTTAGGATGACGATGTCTGTAGCTTCCACAATGCTTCAAGTAAGTGATGAGATTAAGTATAAGTCTGTGGCGTCGATGCTTCGATATAAACATCTTCAACATATGAGAAAAAGAACAGGGACAGTAGTTTGCAACGATTAACTTCTCCACCGCCGTCATTACTAACAGCTATCGCCTTTGTCGTCAAGCGCTATAGAAAGCACGCAATGCCGTTCGCCGGTTCTGACACAAAAGGGGGGGGGGGAGAGGACGAATACGCAGAAGGATGGGATAGGAAATAACTCCACATAAAAACACGGGCCCGGTGGTATCTTTCGGCCATGGAGTATTTTACTAACAAAACTGGCCCGACATCTAACAGAACCAGCATTGTGAATGCGGAGCAGCGCGTATTCTTATCCGTTGTCCGTTAAGTTTGAAAGCCTGGTATAAACTTCCTTGACGCAGTCGAAAGCGAGTGTCCGAGAGACGATGTTGTTTGTCCGGAAACAAAGAGCATACGACGCGGAAAGGACATCCGCTTCTCTGCGCACTCTCTGTCCTGCGCGACTTCCTATCGAAGAGGAATTGAGCTCCCTTTTCCGGCTCAAGAATCTAGGGCGCCAGAAAAGACGAAGGCAGTAGGGAAACGAGAAATATCGCCTTAGATTCGATGCTTGAGCTTGTTTGTAGAGGCGGCAAAGACAGGGTGTTATTGTTTACTATGGCCTCTAGCTTCTTTGTTTTTTTCTTGGATTCTGAGCAGCGAACAATAAAATAGGAGGAAAGAAATTTTTGCTTGCAATTTCATGAATTTTAAACGACCATGTTGACTGCTACCTGCGAAAAACACACGCGGTAGAAAGGTATGGATTTGAGCGCATTTTTTTTATGTGGCGCGGCTTCTACAAACATTTCGGCGCGCAGTTTTTGAAATAAAAGCGTAAATTTGTGCGTTCATTGCAGCTGCCTAAAGGTGAAACGCTCGTAGCAGGAGATAAAAGGAGCAAGGGATTTGATTTTCGGCTTTCGCTCAGTGAGGGATGGAGAGCTGTTGATCTGTCTTATTTTCCCAGAGTAAACTGCATCCTAGTCCACTAAGTCATAATTCGAGCAACCTGTTATGACGTCATCTGCAATACATTTTAAGAGCGTTAGCTCTTACTCATTACGTTTCCAGATTTGGTGCGGTCTGCTACCACCCTTGATCACAGCGCCACCTGCAACAGGAACTACTCATCACGTTTCGAGATTTCGTGAGGTCTCCTATCGATGGATGGATACGGCTGAACCCTTTAAATCGGGCGGTGGCTCAATAAGCCACCTAGCCATGACTTATGAAATTTTACTCTTGTCTTGATTTTAGCCACCAATCAGATAACCTTCGCTTGGTTACTTCTACCCACTTAAAATCTACTTTCCCTTCAGTGTGCTTAAACCCCAATGCCTTGGGTAAGTCAGCCCCGCTGCTTTCCACAGTAGGGTGAAGCCCTTTACAGAAAAGTATCAAGTGTTCAGCCGTTCTCTCCTCCTCTCCGCACGCAACGCACAACGTGTCTATCTCGTGGTACCTGACTCTATATGTCTTAGTCCGCAAAACTCCTGTCCTGGCCTCAAACAACAAAGAGATTCCCCTACAATTATCATAGATATTTTCTTTGGCAATTTCCTGCTTAAAGATCCTGTATGTTCCCAGTGCCGATTTCTTCAGCATCCCTGTTTTCCACAAAGCTCTCTCTGTTTCTTTAACCTTTTTTCTTAACCGATAATTGCTGATTTACCCACCTACTGCTGTTCAGATAATTTTTTGTAAATTTTCTAGTTCGCTTTCTTCATTTCGTGCCAGCAATCCTTAAGTACAGGTATCTGAAAACTTTCCTAGCCCACTGCTTTTCCCCCATTTTTATCAATCGCTCCTCAAATGCTATCTTACTGCTAGATTCTCTGCTCCCGAACGACGCCCATCCCATATCACCCTGCACCCCCTGATTTGGTGTATTGCCATGTGCTCCCAAATCTAGCCTCCATACGCCGCGTTGTTTCGTTTCTAACCTTGCTTGAACATCTGGTCTCATGCACAGGACCGCATAACCGAAAGTCAGGCTACGAACGATCACCTCTTTTGAGATCCCTCTTACCACTTCACACCTATTGTTATTCCACAGAGCCCTCTTTTTCATGGCAGCGGCATTCCTACTAGCTTTATTCATTACATATTTCTCATGCTCTGTCAGATACTCAGCGCCGTTATTTATCCACTCCTCAAGATACTTGTACTCATCCACTACTTCTAGCGTTAACTCCTGTATTCTATGCTCGCCGCCCTCATCATTAAATATCATGACTGCAGATTTTTCCTTACTAAACTTGAAACCTAATCTATCTCTCTCTGTACCACATATGTCTATCAACTTCTGCAAATCTTCCTTGTTGCCAGCCACCCTGAGATCAAAGCGCCATCTGTGGCTGAAACTAGAAAACAGCGCATCTCGCATTGAGACTTGTAGCGCCGTCCACAGCAGCATTGTAGAAACAACCATCTGCCGCGTGCCAATGATGACGTCACGATCCAATATGGTGGATAGAATTGGAACTATGTGAGTATGACCTCAGAAGACGAAATGGCGACATAGTTTCGGGTTCTCGAATCCAAGATGGCGGCCATTAAATTGGTTGTGCCCTCTCAACCCCCCCCCCCCCCCTCCTTCCCCCTTGCACAAAAAAAATATCCTAAAATGGGTAGGAAAACTGTCCCGTTACGGGACCGCTATTCATGCATAAGCATTCGTTCCGCTATATATATTCCGATAACAACGGGAACCCATCCCGGGACAGTTGTATACCTATGTTGGTAGGCAAATAAAACCCTATGGGTTGTGGTGTGGAAATGAAACCACAATTAAATAATAGGTAATCATTGCATACATGCAATTACTAATTGAACCGTTACCATATCGCACCGCAAGCCGAATTCTAGGCCCACCTTGTCCCCTAAAAGAAGCAAATTTCGTTTGGTACGTATCTTCAGGAAGCACAACTCTAAAATGGGTAGACGTGCATCGTAATTTATCTGATAGATTGCGCTAGGCGGCGATCGTTCCATTAAGCGGCGTGCGTGCACGCGTAGCCGAGCATGGTGGCAATCCACCCCGTTTTAAAGGAAGGAAGGAAGACCTCAGACTTTGCTGGCACATACCCACTACGGGGGATTGGCCAAGACACAGGCGGTTAATTGCTGGATACAGGAAAGTTTTAAAGGGTACTACATTACGTTTCTCGAGACGAGCGGCGCGTTCTTCTTCGCTTTCTTCATCTAGTAAACAAACAGCTAACGCCCGTTGCTTCAAAGTCTTCCAGGCGGTGGCGGCGGAACCTTTAAAAAAAAAAAAACATTGTTATCACAAAGGATATGTGTCTAGAAGAGACGTAATAAACAGGCACGACACAAAAAAGCCATTCCACAAAATAATGTTTTTGTATACCACTTAATTCTTATTTTATATCTGTTTCTTTGTCAGGAAAGAGCTTAAAATTTATATCAAAGCAGCAAGGCACAATGGACGATACGCAAGAGCAATTATAGGGAAGATGTGAGGTCAAATAAAAACAAATGTGAAGAGAAAAAATAAACAACGCATCCGAGTTCGACGCACAATTTGTAAGGGCTGGATCGATTGATAGCCACCCGACTCTGGCGTCTAGATGGCGCTGTTTTTTTATTTGTTTGCTGCCCCTATCTCTCCTGGGGAGCATAAGCTTCAGAGGAAAGACGACACCAAAGCCAAGCCAAACCAAGCCAAGCCAAGGCAAGGCCGGAGCTATAATATACGTCCGGAGAATGGCCTCGAGAGTATTTTCTTTCTTTCTCTTCGGCTCGAGGAAAGGGAGGTATGTTGGGCCATATAAACAGCACAGAAAATGGGATGTCAAGCGAGACCCGTCTCCTGGGATAACTTATTCGGATACCGGGTTTATACGTCAAAGAACGACCATAAATATTGAATGAGTGCTGCAAGACTCTCTCACACAAAGCCCTTATTTTTATTGGCCACAGAACCTCGTAAGGCATAGATTCCGTGGCTGATTTTGTCACTATCTTCTCGATAGCCTAGGTATGCTAATGCTTTTATCCAATCATTAGACCTACACACTTAACGAGTTCAGACTGGACACCAACGGGGGTTTCGAACACCCCAGCTTTTAGCACCAGGATACAGTTTCTTACGGTTTTTTATCGCACGTGCCAGCACTGATTTATTTCTCTACCCAAACTGCAGAAAAGAACAGGTCACGCTTCATAAATCAAGTTGGACATTTTTCGCGGGTAATTTTTTTCTCGGGGCTTTAACGAGGTTTTTCGTATGCGTATGTCGCCGTCGATAATGCCCCCGCGGGACGCATTAAGCATAGCTGGCGTCTTAGCACCGACTTCAGGAAGAGATTTGTGTATCGATAGGCTGTGATGAAGTGCACTGGCAGCGGAAAAAACAATTCTTTTTCTTCAGTTCCATTGCATTGTAATCATTACCCTGGTCGGCTAACCGACCGAGCGGCAACGGGGGCACGATGGCACTTGGATCAATAAAAAATACGAATAGCAGGTCACAAAATACGACAGACTTTTCTGTTGCTCTGGCATAACAACAGATTTTTCGGTAGTGCTGCGAAGATTTCTGTTGTCCCACCAGGACTGGCTCTGTCGCTACGGCCAGCGACTGCGTAACGCTAAAGATAATTCTGTTGTTACTACAAGCATTTCCGCTCTTACCACAAATCCTGGCCCCGTAATACCACACGAAAATTTGTTGCGGCAACGAAACATTTTCTGGTGTGTTTTTTTAATAGAGACGTGCTAAAACACTAGGAATGTAACAAAAGTCTAACAGTTCTTTGTACAAGTTTTGTTTTCGCGAAGCAGGATGTCATGACATACTGTCCATTCGCAGGTTGGAGAGCTGCGTGTCGCAAGCAGTGCTGTTGCAAGCAGTTTAGAGATTACTGTCACTAGTTGCTCCCAAACGTTTGATTTCCGTTCTTATTCCATTGTCCATGTCCTGTGTCCTCTGTGCCCGGAGTTGCACAACGTCTCCAGGCTTCAAATGTCACACAAACAAGCTCGCATCCAACATCCAACCGCTGTTAGCCGTTACGTCATAGATGTGCGTTAAAAGGATGTTTGTACGTCGGGCTTCTCGGACTGCCGCTTACGTAATCAGCCTAGAAACCATTGCCTACGCCTTTGTTTTGCGTCGCGATGATTCGCTCTTCAGGGACATTCTCGAGCGGACTCTAAACAAAGACACTGACACTACACCGAATTGCCTATACGTTTCTTCTATCGGGGAAAACTTTCGGGACCCGCGTGACCTTTTCATGTTAATTGGGCTGTGCAGCGTCTAGACAGGCAATAAGATAGATCCCACTGCTAAGCCATCGCGGAAGGCTGAGGTTCTTCATCGAGACACGAGTAGGTTGTTGCTTAGCCTGTGTGCGGTGAAAGGCAGCTTTCGGAAAGGTCGCATTTCCTAGACGGTTTTCCATGCCTCTCTGAGTCTTGATGAACGGACACACTTGCCACGCAGTTGGAAGTTTGTGGCGCTGTCGCAGCGCTGTCCACTAATTGTGTAAGGGCCGAACCGTCTGAAGTGGGCCGAACAAGTGTAGCTTTGCCATATAATGATGAAGATAGAACACGAAATCTAGGCCGAGCCTGTGCAACGTCGGACCTGGAATAGAAAGGCCAACGGTTTGTCTTTGGATCAATAACTTGTGGGTGACCTGTGCCAGGCTTCTTACGGGAAGATTTTCCCTGTAAGAAGTTGGTGGAAATATGCACCACTAGAATCAAACAGCTGATGATGAGGATTTTGTCTCTAATGCAAACACAACAGCTTGGCCAAAGAACACCAAGGCAAAAGATATTTGGTCTACAAAGTTTGTGCCCGTTAGAAAAGCGAGAGAAGGGGGTAGAGCAACCGCCGGCATTTAATGAAAAAGAGTCCCACAACTTTAACATAACAGTGGATGGTTAAATCACAAGGCTTCCTTTGTGGTCTATATTAAAACTGTTGCTCTCTTAACATTTTATTGTTTTCTAATCCACAGCCTCATCCAGGAGCGGACTTAGGGTACAGTTTGGGCGTGGCTGTTCCTGGACGGACTGCCTGAGGAGAGCAGAATCCGAATAAGACGGTATATAGGGAACTCTTAACAGTGGTTGACGTTTCCTTCAAATATTTAACTCCTGAAAATAAAAACGGTGGCACGATGACTACCTCCATCCAGTGAGAACTGAAAGAGTGCGCAAATTTAATGGACTGGAGAGGAAAAATTCTTGTATTGTGAATACTTACTGCGGAAGAATGCTTAAGTCACTAGTAAACACGGGCCACCTTTTTGTTTCTGCGTGCGCTCAGTAAAAAAAAAAAAAGGTCTTGAGTTTGTTATTCCAGGAAAGATTTAAGTTGGTGCAGTTTCAATTTCAGTTTTAGATGCCGAATGGCGTTTGCGTCTTCACTAGTAAGTATGGGATCATGCGGAGCGTGATGAACTGAAATGTATTCGCTGATTTGCTATTTAATTTGTTCTAACTATTACACTAACAAGATCTCGTACTTGTGATATCCCAGCCGGCGCTCTTCTGCTGAAATACCGAAACAGATACTACAAAAGAAAAAAAGATTAATTATAAATTATTAACGACTGGAGGCAAATTTAACGTGGTGATTCAGACGTACTGACAGCATACTTAGAAAGCAAGAATACACAGCGGAAAACTTACTGTCCCTGTTTTTTTAAGAGTGGCCGCACCGCATTTTTCACGTTGAATAGGTGCCAGCCGTGCATCGTCATTCCTGAAGTGTCGATAGAAAATACTCGAACATACAAACTAGTTACCGAGTTGCGCACAGGCTTCTGAAATAAGAATTTCACTTCTGACATGCAATCGAAGGGACAAATACAAATGAATTGCTTAGTTAGCCTCCCCGAAGAAAAATTAAAGTATAATTATCCTGCTCGCAACGCCTGTAGAAGTACAAATACAACAGGTAACTCATAGATCCCTACACCGGAAACGAAAAAAAAGGTTAAAAACCTAATAGTATGAAATTTATTTCATCGATCTCATGCTGCAGGTATTAAACCGTGTCATGCATTACTTCACTCGGTACTCATAGATTTCTTACCGTGAAGGTGAACAGAATGATGAGAAGAAGAAAAAAGACGGAGGGGTTACCCGGGGACAATGTCTTCTTTTTCTTGACGACAACAGCAGCAATCTCCGGTTGTTCACCCTACCGTTGAAAAGGGCTAGCTACACCATCAACTTGTCAGCGTCTATGCTCCCGCAGAGCTGCTGCACGTGCCATTAATAACCTTCCGAGCTAATTAACACGTTGCCAAAGTAAAGCCTGTGCACTGCCACCGCCCACCTAATGAATTTTTAATAATTTCTTCCAGCCTTGCCTTGCTGCGAGCACAGCCAATGTAAAGCTTCCATCGCCAGGAGGACGCGTGCCCATCCTCAAAGTTCAAGAACTGCAAAAGCGTCAAAGACCGTTCTTTTAAAGTGTACACGGTGCGCCAGCTTTGACGAGGCATCAGGCGAGGAGGCCAGGCGCGCGAAACGAGGCTCCGAGATGCACACCAAGCCACGAACGCACGAAAAGCGAAGATAAGGGAAACCCGGAGAGCGGGGAGAGCTGACGGTTTGGTAGAAGCAGAGGAACACAGCTGGCGTTCCTCGGACAATACGCCTGGGCCTAATTGATGGCCTCCGGCGCAGCCCCCAGTAGTCAGCGCCTGAATGGCCCTAGGCAATTTGTCACGCCCGGCGTCGGGCCGGGCCAACGTGAGCGTCGTACGGCTACAGATGCCTCATCGGAGCCGCCCCGCTTTTTCTGGGCGGGCGCTCGCCGAAGAGTAAATATTCGGCACTTTACTTTTGAGGGGGCTGGGCGAAGGAGGGGTCTCTAAGTGTTAGCCAGGGTGTAGTCAAGCCCCAAGAACTTGGGAGACTAGAGGCAGCGTTCAGTAGTTCAATGTAGAGCGTTGTCCACGAACACGAAAGCTCTAGCGGTGTTCTATGTGTTATCGTTTCTGTGTGTTTATGTGAACGTTCGAGCTGCAGTCTTCGAAAATTAGAGGTGTTATTGCTTGTTCAGGGACACGAAAACAATATAACACGAATTAGACAAAGGACCGAGGCTCCCTCCGACCCCAAAAATGTTTTATCTTTTGTCAGTTCGTGCGTTATTGGGTATAAAAAAAAACCAGGAAAAGGAGACAGAAACTAGTACAACGAGTTTCACAGCGTTATCGTTCGTTGCGTTCAATCAACTAAATAGTTCTAAATAAATTAGCGTTATGCCTGTGGGTCGAGTGTTCAATTCTTATCGGGCAGTTATATTGCCTAGGCTTAGCAATCGTTCCCCTTTTCAATAACTACGGGCAGACTCGTTTAATCGAAACTTATTTGTCAGGAATTAATTAAGGCAACAAAGATGATCTTCAAGAAGTAGGGACTACTTCCTAGTTCGGGGTCAGAAGTGGGCTTTTACCGAAAGAGGCGGATTTAAGTTCTTTGCTAGCGGATCAAATACCTGACCTGTAAATACAATGATTTGGTCTAAAACCTTTTTCCCAAGCATTTAAGCCCCCAAAAACTCACAGGATGGTTACAGTAGTGTAACGCGATGTTCAGCGATAGCTGTTTAGGCGTTTAGTTCTAGAAATTATATTTCTGGCGCACTGGTGTAATGGTCAAGTGAGGCACCCCTGCACTGGCAGGCGGCTGTTTCAAACAGAGCCACCCGTATGCTTATGCGACCCAGGATGACCGTGACATATGGTTACGAGACATAACGTCACGTGACCGTGACATTAACGCACCCACCGGTTACGCCGACGGCGACGCGACGAGAAAGCGTAACAGCTATCGCTGTAAAACCGAGCACCTGGCCGCAGAAATCGTGACTTAAAAAAGAACCGATATATAAGTGGGCTCACAAGTCGCTGTCGTCCAGCTGTCTACCCGGAGCTTGGGCAGCGAAGTGCAGAAAAAAAAAATTGTTGTGGACGAGCACCATCGCTCCTCCGTGCTCTGTTTAGCAGACGACAGGTATAACACCTAATGCAACACCCGATTCTATACTGAGACAGAGCAGAGAATGAACGTCGAAAACTGAAACAACACGGTGTCTGCATTCTACACTGTCGATGGCAACACACGGCAACACTGCTGCGTGCCATTTCAACATAAACACACATAAAAGAACAGATAGACAAATAACAATACAAGCCACGTCTGCCATCTGTGTTCACACGTTGTCTTCTAGCGCCCTCTGGCGAAGCAGACACTGTACAGTCGGCATGAAATGACGCGGAGACAGGCCAAACAAACAGTTTCGCGCCATAAAACCTTCGCCTCGTCCTTTCCGCGTCGACCGCTTTCTGTCAGGGGGCCGTATTTAACTTTGAAACATTGCTCGCGAATGCAGAGCGGGCGTTCTCCGCGGTACGTGTGGCGCATAGAAGGCGGGAAAACACTGACAAAGAAAGAGCAGGTGCCGTTCGTAATTTCTGACTCTCTCCGGTGCAGTACACGTTTGCTTCTGGCAATTATTTCTGCCTGTAATCTTGGTGCACAGGGGTGCTTCTCGAGTTGCCGGTCGTATTTCTCGACGAACGCAACAGCGGGGTGAACGGGGTTAGAGACGGGTGACTCCCCAGGAGCACGGATCAAGCAAAGGAACGTACACAAGGCAAAGAGTGGGGCAAAACTGAAAGTTATGAGAGAAGGAGAGAAAGAAAGAAAAAAGAAAGATAATGAATTAAAGAAAGCGGAGGAACGCGGACAGAAAAGAAAAACGAACGACACCAAGAAATGCAGAAAGTAAAAAGAAAAAAAAAACGTTGCGCATGGTAGGCGCCAAAGCAGCACCTGAGGCGCGTCTCACTGAACAACCGAGTGCTGTTGCGAAACAGACTACCAGCGGACCAATCTGAGGCCGCGTTCACAAGCCTGCGCAGCGCAACAGCGACTCGTGATTGGCTGACGTCTCGGCAATGATACGGTCGGCGGTCGCAATTGGCCAGATGACACTTGTCGGGAGTTCCATCCTCCCCATTCAACGCTTGTCTTCATTACATTTGTAGCGAGGCTATAAAAGGATATGGAGAGGGAAAGGACATGGCTCACCTTTCCTTGCACCCAACTGAGTACGTTTGTTTTTGAGCTCCTGCTGATGGCTCTCGCGTGCGAGAAAACTTTGTGGGTTTCGTCTCTGGTTATCTAACAGAAGCTCTAGCTTCTACCAGCAGTGCTCAGACTTAAACAAAGCTCGTTTACGGATCACGACATTTTCTTTTTTTTTCATTTTCAGGGAAGACAGGAATGTGAATGGGGAACAGATGAGCCTTTTTTTTTCTTCGTGATCAGGAAGATACAAACAAAACAAAACTAAAGGAAGAGAAGTCATTCGTATTTATTATGTTCGTCTGTTGCACCGCTACTAGCAGTAGTACATATATTCCGCTCCCTCTCTCTTTGCTTCCCTGCGTACGTGTCAATGGCAGGTGTAGTGTTAGGGGGGCCCTCTTTCACCCTTTCTTTCTTTCTTTCTTTCTTTCTTTCTTTCTTTCTTTCTTTCTTTCTTTCTTTCTTGCTTTCTTTCTTCTTTCTTTCTCTCTTTCTTTCTTTCTTTCTTTCTTTCCTTCTTTCTTTCCTTCTTTCTTTCCTTCTTTCCTTCTTTCTTTCTTTCTTTCTCTCTTTTCCTCTGTCTTTCTGTCTTCCTTCCTTCCTTCCTTCCTTCCTTCCTTCCTTCCTTCCTTCCTTCTTTCTTTCTTTCCTTCTCTCTCTCTCTCTTTCTTTCTTTCTGCCTTTCTGTCCTTCTTTCTTTCTCTTTTTCTCTTTCGTTGGTTCTTTCTTTCTTTCTTCCTTTCTTCCTTTCTTTCTCTCTTTCTCTCTCTCTCTCTTTATTTATTACCTCCTTTCCTCCTTTCTTCCTTTCATTCTTTCTCTTCCTCTCCTTCTTTCTCTCTTTTTCTTTCTTCCTTTCTTTCCTTCTTTCTTTCGGTCCTTCTTCTTCCTTTATTTATTTCTTCCTTTCTTTCTCTCTTTCTTTCTTTCTTTCTTCCTTTCTTTCGTTCTTTCTTTCTTTGTGTGTTTTCCCCATCAGAGCGGCAATAGATGGGGCCCGTGGCGAGTGCGCCGAAGCAAGAGCGCGGCCAGGGATTAGGAGGAGCACGACTTCCCGCGCCCATTAAAGGAGCGGCCGCGCGAGGCCCCGACGCTGCTTGCGAAACGGGCCCGTTTGGGCGACATAACAGAGGAGAGCACTTCGGCGCCAGGACGACACCTGCGCGGGAATGTCCGGTGTCCCTCGGTTATTGGCCTGCTGCGGCCATATTTCTAAGCGTGCGCGCAAACTGGCTTTATCGGGCTCTGTCCCGGTGACACTAGCTTTCGCAAGAATGCCACTTCAGTAGAGTATGCTCGTACATAATTGTGTAAAGACAATGTTGGGAGTGACTGTGAAAGGACGAGACTTTTTTCATTATTATTTCTTCTTCACTCGCGCACAGCACACAAAACGTACATTCATCCTTCCATACTCAGTACTTCTATCATGCGTGGCGCAGCACCCCACATTAATTTCTTATCCTGTATTTGTAAATGGTGTATATTACCCCATACCCCTATTTTTCTTACTGTCGCTACCCCTTTCTTTCTATATCCATCTCGTTTTATTCCCACTAGCCGCAAATTAGGTGCTTCAGGTTTCGATGGCAGATGCCGCGGCTAGCAACAATTTTTCATCCAATTTTATTTTATTAATAAATAGCCACTAACAACAACAACAGCATGCCTAACAACTTTGGGCAGAAGCATTTTTGAGCGGAAAACCGTTATGAAAGCAATTTTTTCATAGAATGTAAGATTTCGCAATAACAATCAATATATGCGCAGAACACCCAACGGCAATACTGCATTTCTTCTATTAAAATTTTTGCTACCGTCAAGAGCATTCCTCCTTGGTTGTCTATGGCAGTCTTATCTGTCCGATGCGATCGATGGAAAGACTTTAAATGAAAGATTTTGCTACACATGTGAAGAATGGACCGGTGCCGTTATTATTCTTGTAACAAAATTTCACAATTTTGTAATTTTCAAAAATTTTTGTCCGAGAATGTTGAACGTGTACCTAATGAACAGTAAAGAAAAAATATTACTGCGAACCAGGTTTTTGCAAAAAATGCGAGTTTCATTACGATTTCTCTCATAAAAATAGGAAAGACATTTGGATAACATAAGTGACCATGAAAACTAGTTATAAAACAAAAAACATTGCTTGTCACGTATTTTTACGAGTAAACAATAAATGAACGCCCAAACTTTGTTCCCTCTAATATTGATCACGACTGTCCGTGCTCGTGGGCATTAATTGATCTAGGCACGTAGTACGTGTCTGCACATATGTTTAGAGAGTTGTGGACAGTACGACTCCTCGTTTCGCCACTAAGTTCCACAGAAAAATGTCTCGCATTACATCGGCGCGTTTACCTTTAAAAGTGCGCGTATTTCACTTTCAAAGTCAATTTCTCATCCTCAAAGGCGTGACTGTGCTTCAAGACATGCAAGCGCTATCCATTTGTCTTCCGATGGCGTATAAAAAGAAAGCCGATAGCGGATATTGATAACAAGTCGGCGACGTTTGCTTGGGATACAAAGGCTCGAGAAAGCGCTGTGTTTTTTTTTCTTTGGATACCTTAAACGTTTGTCTGAGGTGGATACTCTAGCGCCACCGGCGGTGGATGCCGGAGTCTCTTTTGAAGATTGATGGCTTTCGGTTGACTGATTGTGAGAGCGGTTAGAAGTCGATATGAGAAAGTGTTCAAAGGGAGAAGAAATGAACACCGTAGACAGAGTAAGATTTCTTGCGAAGGGAGCTTGAACGCGAAGGTGATTGTGGCGAGGTCAGTGGAAAGTACGATGCACTCACAGTGGCTTCATTTTGTAGGTTGTAACCGGTTATAATTAGTTTTTGCAACGTTGTCATTAGGTACATAAATGGCACCGTCTGCCACGTCAGGTGACTACGTACGTGAAATAGTTTTCATCTTTTAGTTTTTCGGCAGCTGTCGTGAATTTTCTTACAACATTACTTTTTGCAGCTGCAACGTTTTCAGACCCCTCCCCCCGCCTCCCTCTATTCCTCACCAAATTTCTTGGTTGTCATCTACATAAAATGACGTAATCACATAGCAAAATCACATGACCCCCTAAACACATTCTTCTGCAACATTCTTCCTCCTATATCCCTTGACTTGACATACCCCGCTGATACTAAGCAGCCGCCGCGGTAACTCAGTGGTTATGGCGTTCAGCTGCTGACCCGAAAGGCGCGGGTTCGATCCCGGCCGCGGCGGTGGAATTTCGATGGAGGCGAAATTCTAGAGGCCCCTGTACTGTGCGATGTCAGTGCACGTTAAAGAACCCCAGGTGGTCGAAATTTCCGGAGCCCTTCACTACGCCGTCCCTCATAGCCTGAGTTGCTTTGGGACGTTAAACCCCCACAAACCATAAACCAGTTGATAATAAACCTTGTGTCCTGTTACGTGAAGATTTCTTCAATTTCTCATCAAGCACAACGAGCCCCTCGGTTCGATCACCTTCGCGAAGAGTAGACATTGAAGTTGGGCTGGGCATCGGTAACATTAATCTTCAGCAATCTGAGAAAGAGATACAAGCGGAGTTTCTTGAAGGTCAAATCAAGATTCTAGATACTTCTTTCTCTGTCACCTCCTCTTAAACTAACTGGTCTACGTTAACCGATATTTCCCTCATGAGTATCGCAAGGATTCTTACGAGCTTCAACTTGGACCTTGATCAACAGAAGACGAAATGCATTTTGCTCTTACGCTCTTGATAACAAAGAAGACGTTGAGGTAACGAGCGTTAGCTGTCTGATAAGTGACGTCACCAATCAATCACCTATTTGCTAAATCAGTGACGTCACCAATCAATTACAAATTTGGCTGCTATTGATTTCTTATGGCAGCCGCCATCTTGGATTTATCAGTGGCGTCATCAATTGGCGGTCATATTGGATATATCAATGACGTCACAAATCAATAAACAATTCGATATACTAATGACGTCACCGATAAATCACCATTTGGGTTGATCTATCGATTTACTATGGGAGCCGCCATCTTGAATTTTTCGGACTTTGAAAATTTCACGCCGAAGGGAGGTGGTAGCAGACCCCAAGAAATCGAGAAACGTGATGAGTAAGAGCTCGCGCTCTTAAAGCTAAGCTCTACTTTGAACCAGCAAGCCTAGAAAGCGCGGCTAGCGTCAGACACTTGTGCGCGGCGCACTTCTGCACAAGCATAACATTCCGTGAAGGTATGTATGTGAGGAAAGTTTGGTCGTGGCGCACGTCTGGCTGGATGATTTGTGTTTGGACGCAGGAAAGAGTAATCTTACTTTTGGATAACTAAGACTAGATGGAAACGCGGTGTTCACTCGTTGCAGTTAAGATCATTTCTCACGTCCAACGCTGAACTCAAGGAATAGCCGGCAAAGCTGGACTTTCGGGCTGAGAAAACCAAGAAGCCGCGTCTACTTTGTCGTGTTTTTGCAGCACTGTGCACAATAATCAGAACAGCAAGTGGAGTTGTGCACCAAAACTTTACTAACGTCGGTCGCTACCGCAGATACTAACGTCTCATGCGTTCATTTCCTTCTATGTGCAACAATCTAGGACAAACGTTTTGAAAATTAAAAAATTGTGCTGTACTCTTTTAAAGATATTTAAGGGAATTGTTCATTCTTCTGGTATGTAATAATAATAATAATAATAATTGGTTTTTGGGGAAAGGAAATGGCGCAGTATCTGTCTCATATCTTTGGACACCTGAACCGCGCCGTAAGGGAAGGGATAAAGGAGGGAGTGAAAGAAGAAAGGAAGAAGAGGTGCCGTAGTGGAGGGCTCCGGAATAATTTCGACCACCTTGGGTTCTTTAACGTGCCCTGACATCGCACAGCACACGGGCGCCTTAGCGTTTTTCCTCCATAAAAACGCAGCCGCCGCGGTCGGGTTCGAACCCGGGAACTCCGGATCAGTAGTCGAGCGCCCTAACCACTCAGCCACCGCGGCGGGGTCTGGTATGTTGCAAAATCTTTCTTTTATCGAACGCATCGAATAGTTCAGACTGCCATAGAAAACCAACCTGGAACGCTTTTCACGACAGCAAAAAACGTTAATGTAAAAAAGTGCAAGACTGCCGTTGAGTGATCTGCAAATATATTGGTATTTGTAGTGAAATCTTTCATTATACCAAGAACCGGCGCTCATCAAAGGTTTCCTGCTCAGAAATACTTTTGTCCAGAATTTTTGGGTATGTTTGCTTCGTGTAATTGGCGGAGAGTTGGAAACAGGTGTTTGGTGTCGTTTTTTCTCTTTTCTCTGTTCTTGTCAGGTTAGTACTGTTAAGATTTTTTTCCGCATTAATTCTTGATAACGAAGCTAACGCGGTATCCCACTCTTTGCACTCGCCCGGTATTTTAACTACCGCGCCGCGGTGGCTCAGTGGTTAGGGCGCTCGACTACTGATCCGGAGTTCCCGGGTTCGAACCCGACCGCGGCGGCTGCGTTTTATGGAGGAAAAACGCTAAGGCGCCCGTGTGCTGTGCGATGTCAGTGCACGTTAAAGATCCCCAGGTGGTCGAAATTATTCCGGAGCCCTCCACTACGGCACTTCTCCCTTTCTTCTTTCACTCCCTCCTTTATCCCTTCCCCTACGGCGCGGTTCAGGTGTCCAAAGATATATGAGACAGATACTGCGCCATTTTCTTTCCCCCCAAAACCAAATATTAATTATTATTATATTATTTTAACTACATGTAGCGCAGGCCATTTCCCGTCGTTACGCAATGGCGCAATAAAGTTAGGCTTGCTTAATGCCTGAAAGAAAAAAAAAAGCGCTGTCGGGCACCCCTAACGGCAATGTGTGTACGCACAAATGACTAGCTGAAAGTTTTAAATTGCAGAGACTGGTTATATAACTCAAAATTAGATGTCGCTACACGTACAGGAGCTTGACATTAACTGAATCTGACGAATGTCCTTTGAGACAGCAATTCACAGTAAGTGCCACGTTTCTGCATGACTTGGACTGATGTAAACAGGAAGAAATTGGATGGGTGCGATCCTTTCATTTCGAGGACCCAAGGTATAATTTCTAACTGGGGCTCTGCTTCCATGGTGCCTAAAATGAGACGACGGGTTCTAGTTTTACCAGGGTTTTACTACGGGCCTTAAGATAGCTAAGAAAAGTCGAAAAAAGTACGAGCACAATTTTATGCACTTTAAACTCCGGCAGCGGATGCCGGAATCCTTTTAAGACAGGTTTTCAAGTCCTTGAAGCGTATTTCTCTTTTAAGCTTGACGGAAATTAAAAATACCTTAGTAAGTTACCGAAGAAGTGCGATTAAAGGGAATATAGATGGAAAGCATGCCCTAATAAAATCTTTGTTCGTTTCTGATTTAGCATCGCGACTGCAGGGAATTTCGCTCACCCTTATATCTGCTTAGAAAACTTGCTTCTTTTTTATATTAGTTTATTCAAAGGAAATGTGTGGTACTAAGGTATTGCGTTTTTTTTTTCGATGCATGAGTTAAGAATGGTGACGGGCACATTTAACAGCCTACAATAAATTATGAAAGAAAAAGTTGCTGCGATTGCAAGTTCACTTCAAGAAGAATACATGTCGGGCACATGTCAAACTTTTTTTTTTAATTCTCTGCATGCCAATTGTTAGGCTCTCTGGCATTTCTTTTATGGTTTCTACAAAAGCTCGTTGAGGGTATCTGTTTGGGCGAGTTATTGGTGTATCATGACGAAAAGTAGCGCTCGATCATACTGGACAAAACGAAGAGGACACCGCATGCGATACAGATGCAGAGATGCAGATGTGGTGTCTTCTGCGTTTTGTCCAGTAGGATCGAGCGGTACCTCTCTTCATAGTACAGAAGGGTTTGGCAGTACTGCCTGTAGCAGTTGAGGGCATTTTTTTTTTTGCAAAAGGAGCCAGAGCTTCTTTCATGTCCCTTCCTCCCCCCCCCCCCCCCCCCCGCCCTCCTATTCTCCTTATAGAGGAGAAACAAAATTCTTATTTTTCCTCTCGTTGGAGTACCGCCAACTCCCCATAAACAAATTTTTTTTTCTTTCTAGTTAGAGTCGAGAAAGCAAACAGTCACACGATCCAATGTGTTCGTCTTCACTGTGCGGGAAGGAAATTACACAATTGTTTTTTCTACAGACCTAGAACTTGTGCTGCTTTCACCTCTACTTATTTTTGTTCTAACCACTTTGTTCACGAATAAATACATATTGTCTCCCGTCTAAAACTGAAAGAGACTTCCGAGACTCTAAGGGTATTGTCCAATACTGAGGGGTCATTTCAATCAGGTAAAAGATTTTCGATTAGGCGTGTAGTAAATCCGGGTGCATCATATTTTTTCTGATCAATTGTTAATATTGTACTCCTTACGATTGTCGGAAATTTCGAAGTTTCCGCAACGGAATGGTACGTTAGCCTGACACTGACGACGTTTGATGGGCAAGCTTTTGCGAGAACGGGGAACGAGGTGGTGGCTAGAAAAATTTCAGCCGCTGGGTCGAAAATTATGCCAGTGAGACAAATTCCTCAAACACTTGATATTGTGCTTCTGAATGCCTGGACGTATGGAACATTTCCAGAAACCGCACGACCAGTCAAGCGTATTGATTGGCACTAGGTGAAAGACGGCGATCAATGACCGCGTCTGGCGAGTTTTGCTGCAGTAATGAAGTGCGCTGAAGCATCAGGATCATAGGTACACGCTAAACAAATTCTCACCCTTAAGGGTGTATATCAGGTGTCCCCAGACGAACACCCATTTCTAATTAATGGGTGCTAAAAAAGGGTGCAGAAATCAGCACCCTTAAGGAAGGGTGCACTTAATGATACCTTAGAGAATGTAATGGTTGCACCCTCATTAAATGGTACTATTTTTCCATAACACCTCAACGAATGCATGTTGGAATGGTGCTCCACATTGATTCACCCATTAAGCGAAAGCCTTGGATTGATGCGCGCCCTCTAAACTTTCATGCTGTGCACCCTTCCTGAAGGGTGCTGATCTTTGCACCATTTTAGCACCCAAAAGGGTGTTCGTCTGGGGACAGCTGGTTTGCACCCTTATAGGTGAGAAATCGTTTAGCGTGTAAATAAAAAGAAACTGTGCCAGAACACGAGAACATATAAGTAATGAGCATTCTGGACATAGGCTTGGTCTTCAACGGTGGTTCAAGTGCCAGGTTAAAGCCTACGGATAGTGAAAGTTCTGACGAAGATAATTCACCTGTTTTCTCTTGCTGTGGTACACTTCTTGTTATTTTATTTCTACTTTTCTCTTGCCGACACCCCAATAATATCCCACCATTTACAAAATGGAACTGGAAAACATTAGTCGCGTTCTAGCTATACGATATTATTGTTGAGAACGTGGTAAAAGGTGTGGGAACAAAATTCACGAAAAAAAAGTGAGATATAGCTCACGGAAGAAATGAAATCAGAACAAGGGCTATGTGCGGAGTGTCAGCGATAAACTGTTTAAAAAGTCTTGGATGTATGATTGCGCCTTATTTTGATCTCCGTTTTATAGCATCTTAGGATTACTTCCGTTGTCTATAGCGTCAAAAATGTGAGCTTCGGCGTAGAAATTTGTAACATCTTGTGAGATTTATTTCACGATAAAAGGCATGCATATTAAGTTACATCCATACAAAAGTATAGAAAAATGGTGAGCTTTTCCTCTCTCTTGCTCGCTCTTCAATTTTGCGTCTAGAAACTCAATCCTGAAGTTTCATTGGCTCAAAATCGATCATGCAAATCGGGAAAGAAAAGGCCAAGGCAAGAAATAAAACGCCTGATTGACTTCGGAGTTTGTTCTTCGTGAAAAAATAGACATAAAAGGGAAAAGAGAAATAAATGATGTAAGGAAGGAAGCAAGAAAGAAGTGAGAGGAGGGGGGGGGGGGGTGGAGCGAGGAGACTTTTCGTCGTCTGACGCAACCGCAGGATTTATGGGGCGCCCATATTTTCTGGCGTCTCCGGCTTCTTTTTGGGGGCTTTGTTTCTTATCGTTATTCCTACCCGCGTCGAGTTCGCCGCATACGTCTTGGTGAAGCGTCTCTTGACCTGAGAGCTCGACGAAGCCGAGGCTTTAGGATTCGCTCCGGTCGGGTCGATTCTTCATTCGTACAACTTCTCTCTTGCTTTTTTCCCGACATACTTAAAATAGTTTAGTTTTCTTGTATGCGTGTATTTTGCAACACTTCTTCCTTCCTGATATGCTTGCAGTGCTTTTTTTGAAAAGTTTTCTGAGAAATAAAAAAAAGTGACATGCCTTCTTGCAGCATACTATACGGTTTAGCTTTCGTGGCAGGCATGCTATGCGGTCACTCGCCGCGGATTGCGAGGAAGCCAGGATATTGCAAAAATTTTGTGGTTCCAGCATTTTTGACATCCTCGAGTGTTGCACTTTAGGGTGAACAAAGAGCTTCTCTTTTATTCTCTTAAGTTTCTCTTTTATTTTTTTGCATGCGCAAGGTGACAGTCGAGGAATCTGGTATGCGTGCTTTGCTCTCACTTGTGGTTGCCTAAAATGTGCGAGAGAGCGATAGCAGTTCAACGTGCTCTCCCTTAAGATCACCTGCGGTTTTGATCGGTACGTCTTAAAAGAACAGAAAGCTAAGAGAGTTAGTTGTGCTCGTTGTTGTGCTTGTTCCGTCCTCGTCTTTTTCGCGCTCTTTAATATGGATGTCCTGCAAGTTGTGGTACCTCCAAGCCCCGCAATAGATGGCGCCACGGCTCAGGTAATAGTAACCAGAGATCGTTGATTATACGAGTAGTTCAACTCCAGATAAATATTATATACCAGGTGTTTCAGGGAAGACTTTCAGAAATATTCAAAAATAACCTTTTTGAGGTGGAAATATGGCGGAATATTATTACCAGTGTTGATGAGCCCAGGAGAGCCGGTGAATTGTCTTCAGTAGTAAGCTGGTTAGCTAATTATGGTAACTTTTTAACTACTACATATAGGCAACTGGTTGCAATTAGAGATTTGTAGCCGGTCGCTAGGAATAGCCATATCAGCTCTTGGAATTTCGAAAATGAAATTATCCTTGCCGCTGTGGCTCGACAAAATCTGGCTGCATCGTGCGAAAATACATGCGCTTTCGAAAGCATGCAGGCAAAGCAACCCCTCCAGTGCACGCAACTATATTAAAAGAAAGCCGCATTTTGTCAAACCACAGCGCAAAGGGAATCGCGTTTTCGAAATTACAAAAACTGATGTGGTTATTACTAACAATCAGCTACGAATCTCTAATTGCAACTAGGCGCCAAACTCTGTTAGTTAAAAAGTTTTATATTAGAACTTAGTTAACCAGCTTACCACTTAAAACGATTCACCGGTTTTCTGGTGTCCGCCAACAATGGTAACAACAGCATGCCGCAAAAGCCATATTTTTACCCCAAAAAGCCTATTTTTGAAAGTGTTCGCTGAAACACCCGCTGTTCACAACCGGCAACCCGACTCAGCCAAATGTAGTGGTTATCAGCCTATCACGCCTCTGCGGCTGAGTGTTGCTCGAAACACCAACATAGGAAAGCATTAAAAGTTACACATCACCGATAGCTGACACGCCAACTCATAGATTTGTTAACATTCGCTAACTGGCCACATATAAAACTGGGTTTGAAAGCAGGTTTTTACAACTAACTCGATTACACAGATCTCATAAAACGCCGGTACAGTGTAGAAGGCAGCGGCTTTGCCGATTTTCGCCGGCTTCCATCTTAAGCTTTTGACATACCAAATCCGACGACGAATTAATGCAGTAGCACTGAAAGTGCCATCGGAGAAAAACTCCGCGGTGCCCGACGTTGGCTGTCATAAAATTTGATTGGTGGACGAGGTTTGTGACGTAATTAGAATACGTGACGTGGCCTAGTCGGCAGGCGCTCTTGTCACGTGACATGGCCGAGCGTGCTGGTGGGCGCGGCGTCAGGTGGCAGGTTCACTTGGTTGTGTGCAGACGTGTCTAGACAGCTCCACGTATCAGGTTAAAATCGAGCCACAATCAACGCTGTTTATGTCTATTACGGTGGAAAATCACCGCAAGCGGAAAGGGTGACCACGGAAGTGTGTCACGGAAGATGGAGCCACCTGTCAGCTAGTTGGGCTGAAAGCTAGCAATGGCGAAAGAGAACGCAGTAAACGAGATATCATAAATTTGAAAATACGACCCAAACACCGTGAATTTGCGGCTCGGCTCCTTGATCAGGCTCTCTACTTCAATCTCAGCTGGTTTATGCTGGTTGATAGTTTTCCTTTTGTTCATAGAAGGAAATAGTAGCAGGGGATACCTGCAACATTTTCGTAACTTCGACATGCAGACGCAGTAGAGATAAAGAATTTGATCATGTCTATGTACCGGTTGTAGCAACATACTACAAGAGTGCCCATAACTCCAGCTTCTAGCTTTTGCGTTACGATCGCGAAACTTACTTTTATTTATTGTTAGGAAAGCAGGGTGGTATTTGAAAAGGACACATTGCAAAATAAGCCCGATAAGTGATAAACGTTTTTTACATAGTCTCCTTTTTCCTTGCTGTTCACGTTAAGTCTTTTTAAAATAAAAATGACACAAAAGACGATATAATCTATTCCCACGGACTCCTGGCTCCTCCTCTCCTGCCTTAGGCACCCACAGCGTTTCAACCGACGTGCATCTTCTTAAAACAAAAGAAGCAACGACTACAAAAAAAAGTAAAGTGAAGCCGCCAATCACAGCGCTAGCGAAGCGTTTGCTTAAACGGGACACGCATTAGAAGCGAGGATGCTCCCGAGACACGAGCTAAGCTGCAGCAACAAAAGCAGCGCACAACAACCACAACGAGAACAACAACAACAAAAAGGGAAAGAACGGATCCAATCAGTTGACGGAAAACAATACACGCCGGATGCATCGTAACGACCAGAACGCCGAAACCGGGAAGCGAGGGATGAAACGAAAGGACGAAAAGAAAGGATAAAAGAAAACAAAAGAGAAGAAAACGACCAGGGGAGACTAGAAGAACCTCTCGCTTCCAAGTGAGACTCGACGGCGAAGCGAAAAGCGTTCGCTCGCGTTGCCTTTCGTGCTTTCCTGTGCCAGAAACAATTGCGGCTGACAACTTGCTTCTCGCGGCCGTGTCGGATGTAGGGACGCGCATATCCTTTTCTCTTTTTAAATTTATTCTTGATTTCTTTCTTACTGCTGCATTTGAAAGTAGTACCTGGGCGCTCCTGTTTGCGTAGCGTTAGTTGTGCGCCTCGGGCGATTGGGAAAACACTTCCGCATGCAAAAGGAGGTGACAGTAAACGCGAGGCATTCGATGTCGCGGCTCGTTGTGTGCTCTTCTTCGAGAGAGCAGTGCGAACGTGCATTGCTTTCACGGGGCGTAGAAGGATGTGGAAGCCAGTCAAAGCGCGCGTAGACAGGGGATACGGATGCTGCTTACTTTAGAGGGAAGGAAAGCATGGTTTGAGGGTTTTAAACGTTGAACGTTTAAAATCAGAGATGAGATATTAAGCTGGAATTGACTAACGTATTATTTTGGACTCACGTTTCCAACGGACTCTTCAAGTTGTATTCAGTATGGTCCCTTTTCAGCAAACGGAAATTCGCATAGACACTCCTATCAGAGGTTCTTGAGTTCAGTTGGTGATTCGCAGCCCTTTAATCTGCCCGTGATTGCACTAAATGCAAACCAGAGCAAGACAAACTTTCAGTAAGCCTGCATAAGCGTTTAGGTTCACGCTAATAATACAGGGTGGCTTAGCAACGCTGGATGTCAACACTGCTGCTTATTGTCTCATCACACCGTCGAGATCTCAGCCATCACCAGAAGTAAGAAATAATATTTTCGCTCGTAAATCGTCGCTCTAGACTATTCCCTCGCGTTCTTCACCGAGCCTTCACATCTTCACCCCCTCAGAGCCCTTAACAATTCTCATTCACAACCTTGATCATCATACTTCATAACCTTCACAATCCTCCACAGAGCCTTCACCGTCCTTCTTGACAGCTTTCACCATCGTCCGTCATAGCCTTCAGCATCCTCCACAGACACTTCCCAACGTTCACTAAATCAGAGCCTTTGCCATTCTTCTTCACAGCCTTCGCCATCACCCGTCATAGCATTCAGCGTCTTTCCCAGAGCCGTCCCAGCATTAACTATCATAGCCTTTACTGTCCTTCTGGACAGCCTTCACCATCAGCCTTCGCAGCCTTCGGCGTCCTCCACAGAACCTTGAGAACCTTCACCAAATAAAAGAAATCCCTATCCTCCTTCATAGCCTTCAGCACCATCCTTCATAGCCTTCAGCACCATCCTTCATAGCCTTCTTTGTACACTCCTTCGCGGAGCCTTCACAGCGTTCACACCCTCAAAGCCTTCCGCGTCCTCCTTCAAGGAATTCAGCGCCAGTGCATCTGCTCCAGCGGCAGAAGCCGTGCCTGTCCAGTCCTTTCTCGAGCGCTTCTTGGACGATGTACAAGAACACGTCGTCGCGAAGTATCGGCGTCGCAATGAGAGAAAGCGAAACAGAAAGAGGGGGAGAGAGAGAGGGGGGAAAGAGATCAGGCAAATTTGTTCCGCGTCGGCATGGCAACAGTGTGCGCGACTGCTCAGACGGCACGGAGGATTCCCGCGTCTCCCGGGCAGGCGGCTTGAAGACAAATTCATTGGCCAGTGCATCACGCGCACATGCCGAGCCCCCCCTCCTTGACTCTGCCCTCGGCTACGGCCTAATACAGGCGCGGTCATCGAGACAGCTTCGGCCGTCAAGTCTCGCCTCCCGGCTGTACAACCCCTCCCCCTCGACGGGCCAGCTAGCTCACGTTTCCGTGGTAACCAATAAACCAAACCTGAAAATCCACAAAAAAGGGAGAAAAGATGTATGAGAGAGAGCTCAGCAAGCCATCTCCTTCACGCGGCCTTGTCATTTATTTTTATTGCGTTCGCACTAACACCCAGTCAATAAGAAGCGCATCTACTTTCCTGAACTCGTACGTTTTGCTTCGCCTTTTTTTTACTGCGCCATAAGCCTGGCGAACGCGTTCTTTTTTGTTCGTGTCGTTGCTGTTCGGTTCCCTCTGTTTAGTACCGCGTACAACAAAAGCGTATAGGCAGCTAAAAGAAAGAGATGAAGGAATGGGGAAGAGCTCCTGACACGCGCAGCCGCTTCCAGATTCACTGCATCTTCTTAGTTGTTGGCTGCAACGTTTTCCTCCCTGACAGGAAGAAGGAAAAAAAAAGCAAAAGAAAGGGGAGAGTAGGGAGACGCAAAAAGCGGCAAGCGTGCAAGGGCAGGAGGAAGTCCTGCGCGCTTGGATCCGGGGCATAAGTGGCCGGAGAATCGGTAGCAGACCGTCTCGAAGGGGCAAAGAGGAGTCTTAGGGAAGCGGGGGGGGGGGGGGGGGGGACAGAGCAGAGAGGAGTCTTAGGGAAGCGAGGCGGTCAGTGGGGGATGCATGCGAAGCGAATCGAATAAGAACAGGACAAAAATGGGCGAACGTTGCAAAATGCGAAGAAGGAAGAAAGAAGAAATGAGTAAAGGAAGTAAGGAGGAGACATGGTAGCCAGGAGGAAAGGAAGAGAAGGATAGAAAGAAACGCTGAGTAGAGCTCCTCGTGCCTCAAGTTCTCGAGCATAAACCGTGTCACAAGCATGCGCACGACGAGCCCTGGTCGTGACTTCGTCAGATAAAGAAGGATAGAGCAAGAGGGAAGGACTTAAGAGATAGATAGAAGATGGAACGTCGGCAACGCATAGCTTGCCGAAGGCGTGCTCTGGAACTGTTGTATACGAGCTGTTGTGTCGCATTTGACCGTGAGTTCGAATGACGGTGCTGGTAGGAACATTGGGTCTATTTAGGGCCCTTCTTTTTTGCTACGGGCTAAAGCTTGAAACGCAGTGTTCCTTGTGTGATAAATTTTGGTATGAAGGGCTTACAAAAGCTAAAAACAAATGAAATGAAGGAGTATTTCACTGAAAGATGATATCGGAAAGGAACTGCATTCAAAAGTGCTCGGTTCAACTAAAGCTGTTACCGCGCCATTAAGTGGTCTAGCATCATTTGCACAGTTCTTACCCCTCATCTGATTTCCTTTCTACCTTAGGCAGTTCATAAAAATTAGGCTAATTGGAAGTCACACTGACGTGTTAAAAACCCGTGAGACTCTTGTTTGGCTAGGGTCGAAGATTTGTAGCGGCAGAAGTACTAATTTTGTTTTCCACGCTTTTGCGATGCGGTCTTGAAAGGTAGAGAAAAATGCTGAGTAGTGAACTAAAACCACGCATTCTCTGTGTTCCTTCTAGCTGGAGAAACGCGGCAAGATCAACGTGCCAGAGAGAGCTTGGCTCTCCTGAGCCTAGGACGCTGCGCTGCACTCAAAAATCGATTGCTGTATATGCTGCCTACAACATAGTTCATTTAGTGCGCGTGTGTGCGCTGTATAAGGAGACAAAAGGAGAAGGCAGCACGGGGGGGGGGGGGGGGGGGTACGATAGTCTCTACGCGCTTTTCAGGAAAGTATTTGCGAACAGACATACAAAGGCGAAGTGCAGTAGTGTTTCTAAGAACCCACTTTTTGGCGTCATCGAAAAAAAAATTAAAAAAAATTCAAGGGTGTTTCAGCACTCATCTTGCATTCAAGGAACATTACGCCAGCGAGTAAGGTTTGCTACTTCTCTGTACGGCTCCAATCAACGCAGTACCTACTCCCTTTAGGATGGAACCGAGAACTCCATGGCACAACACCAGGTGGGTCTAATGATACAGAACGGGACGTTAAAGTTCGAACAAAATAAAAACAAAATTACAAAACGAAAATAGAGCGAAGGACACCGCGCCCTCTGCCACCGCCATCACAGCGCGAGCACGTATGGCGCGCACGTGTTCGATAATGAGCAACGTGAGGACGCATTCCTGCGCTGGCTCCGGCGGTTAATGCTAGGGAGTTTCTTGGAATGTTGCCGCGGCGACGGGGGGTTAATTGCTTCTGCCCTTTCCCTCTCCTAGCAGTGGCCAGCGACGCGCCGCCGGAGAAGAAGAGTGTGTGTGTTGGGGGGGGGGGGGGGGGCAGGGTCTTTCAGGCACCGCTGAACGGTGCCCGGCCCCAAACGTTGCGTAAGCCCAGGCGTTCTCGCACCATTAGAGGATGTCCCTGTCCTCTTGCGTCACTGGTTCGACCCGTTTTTGTACCCTTGATCGTTTTCGTCTTCGGGGCTCCGAGCTATCGTTAATAATCTCGCACGTCTTGTCACGTAACGGTTCAGGTTAGAGGTTTTCATTAAACGGGTACCAAGAGCTTGGGCTCTTCGTATTGGCTGCTTGCGAGCTTTCGCAAGGGCAAAAGCTGCTATACGATATATGCGAGTTTGAGGCTATAACGTCACAAGAAGCTCAGTGAATGTCCCCTGGTAATACCACTGATGCGTGAAACCGCGCCAAATTGTGTGTCGAGTCAGCCATAAACGCCACGGCTTCGCGAGCTTTGGTGCAGGCATTGAACTTGTTAAATGATGCGCAAGTGAGCATATTTCTCCCGGCTGGTCTCATGTTACTAATTGGATCTTCATAGATGTTTCGTAACCTGACAATTTTAGCAAACTGTTGCTCACTGTCTTACATGACTTTGCTGTCATGCTTCTACTTTGAACTCGTCGCAATGCTATAGTGGCTGAGTGGCTATGGCGTTCGGCTTCTGAGCCCAAGGTCTCGGGTTCAATCCCGGTCACTGCGTCAGACTTCTGTGGTTTGGAAATGCGCTAACAGCCATGTGTTAAGATTTCTGCGCATGTTAAAAAAACCCTAGACACAGGAAATTAGTGTAGAGCCCACACGTGCGAGGTAAGTAATAGTTTTCAGCATTGCTCGATCACGCAAAAATTTATCATTTAGTCCCTCACTCAATTAGCGGGTGACTGAACTCTCCAACCAATCACCCTTTCTATTTTTTTAGCATATTATGCCACAAACGAGCCAGTGTAAAATTTTCATACAACTTTTGCTTTTACCTAAGAATATATTATTCCCTTATCTCAAGATCTCAATGTCATGTGATCCGACAAATTTCTTTTTCTTGTACTAGATAAAGCATCAGGGTAGTTTGAGACAAACGTAATCGAGCCCATATGAGAATAAAAAGAGTGCAATGTGTCCTATAGCACACTGCTTCCTTTTAGAGACAGGGTGTGCTGCGCAAGTCCGTGGCTAAATTTCGATCACTGCATACAAAATGCCTACTCTTTGCGACGGAGGTATATTCTCACCGCAACGAAGTAACTTCATGCAGTTATCAATGGCAGGAGACTTTCAAATGCAGTACCGGAAGTCTTGCGCTTAACAAATAGAAAAGACTGAAACCTCGGTTAAACTCTTTGTTACTGCTAAAACTTCGCATGCTTTGAAGAGGGAATTTGTTTCCTTTACCAACCGTGAGTATTCTGTGTTATAGTGATGGAAATCTACTCCAGGGCTTGCGCAGAACATCCTGCCCATAAAAGGGAGCGCGATAGAAGACAGATCGCTTACACTCTTTCTACTTTCATATAAGATAATTCGTGTTTAGAGCGCAGATGTCACTGCAAATGTCGGCAAGAGGCCACTGGTCAGTAGCTTGGAAGAAGAAGCAAGAAGAATGAAGTTGGTAAAAAAGGAAGAAGGAAAACTTGGCCCACAGAATGTATTAGTAGTTTCTCCTTTTCCTTTTAGGCCTAAGAGCCACCCCGTCTATATAAGCATATATTCACTCACACTCTAATTCGGTCGTTTCTTTATCCACATTCCCAACAAATATTCACTGGGGTGATCGTTTGATTGGTAACATGAACATGTATCCTTTAAAGGGCTGCCGCTAGATAGTCGACCCTGTGTAGAGGCGTTATCCAAAAAAGAACTATTCGACCCCGGGGCTAATGCGAATGACTGTTACCCCTTTTGTGTTATTAGTTCGAGGGAACGCAGAAGTGGTGATGCTAGGGCACGCAGTACATAATTATTTTACGGGTCACAATTTGAGACCAGAGAAAGCCAAACAGTAGCAGCATGATCAACTATTAATATGAAGTTTCAGTACCAAAGAATTCATGAAACAGTAAGAAGTGGAACATCGACTGGTCAGCGTGATGCGTGTTTAGACTACTGATACTAACAACCACTGGCTTCTAAACTTTTTTGTCGGAATTCTTCAGTATCTTGTAATCAAAGCGAGTGCAGCCAGTTTCTATAAATGTGCTAGTAAGCTGTCTTCTGGGCTGTCTTTTACTTTCTCCGTCATAGCTTTGACTGAAGAACAACTGGGGCTAGTGTGAAGTTGCCATTTGGACAAACCTGCCCAACAACAAATTCTGCAGAGAGAACAAAAAATGAACGCCACAGCTCGCATAATAAGGACGCACATTGAAACATCTTTACTGCGCGTGGCGCCACCTGCGTAGTCCCTCACACCTTTATATATCTTAATATGTGTGGCGGGAATAACATGTACGCCACAGTCCTGAACTGTTAAACAAATGGTCGTTTCCTGGTGGCCAAAGTATCTGCCTTTGAAGCATTACCAGTGGTACAGAGTCGTGATGTCGTTCATCACTAGTGCTTGCTTGCAGGCTGTAAACGCACAGTTCTTCTCAGGCATACTCCAGGATGTCCGAATGAGCACCGACCGTCACTATAGCAGTGCACGTTACTTACGAGGAATGATGTTGAATGTTATGCTAAGCAACGCTTTGGGCTATATTATGCTATGCCATGCACAATATAATGCCATATCAACAGAGTATACAATGTGTTGGCATTAAGTGCTTTCTGCTATGATTGTTTTGTAAGGGGCACCCTTCGTTTCAGTTACTCTATCCTGCATTTTCTTTACTTTTAAGTTCAGGTATTTAACGTTAACTTGCATTGTTGCTTGGAGGTATTATTTTCATAGTCCTCAATCAGCAGAGGTGTTACATGTTCTTACGGTTATTCACGGCTTAATAGCGAGCTGAGCTTGTCACGAGTCACACATTCTCGAAGAAAGGCTGAAACATTCATTTTAGTAGACATTTTTAATCTACGTCCTCGATGTTTGCAGTGCGCGGTCATTTCAAGGTATCACATTAATATATTTTTAATGACGAATTTTAATCTGAGCGGCAATTAAAATGCTTATTTTTTCTGGAAACTTTCTCTGTCGCTTTTCGTCACACTTGGAAGCAACGCGAAGTCTCAGCAACAGCACCGACAAACAGAGTCCTACGCTGATATCGGGAGCACAAAACATCTGCACACTGCACAGCTAAGTGAGGTTGCTTCACAGTTTCATGCTCTACAACAAGGGTCTAGCTGCAGTTAATCTGATACTCTACGCTCACGGCATGACTTTAACCACACAAAGGCTGCAGTTCTGATACCACCAAAACATCTGGTTTTCTCTCGCCTGTTATTGTTGTTTACATGTAGTATATTAAATGTTGTGTGCTGTTTATATTTTTATGTTTATTTTACTTACACTCCTTTGTATGTCGCGAAGATAGGAATTTGCGGAAGATTTTTTTTTTAAAGGAATCAAAACCTCGAGCCAGGGATCTCGATGTTTAAAGCCGATGGAAAACAAATTAAAGTTATCGTCGAAGTTACACTTAATCAATTTTATCGGTAAGCGCAGTACCGCAGTAAATTAAAGAGCAATCATTCTGCTCATGCCACATGTTGCCGTCTTCATCACGAATACCTTCATTTCTCGTCGCTTTATGATGATCCTTTTACCAAATTAAGTACGCTACGAAAATTACCCTCCTTCAGAGACGACACTGATCTAGAGAGACCATATATTTACTCTTACGCTAATGCAAAGAAAAAAAAACTATAATACGCAGCCCATGACAACGTTGCTTATTGTTCATAAAGGTCTAGGCTGCAGCTTCAGTAGAAGTTTCAAAGATGGAGAAAAACTGAGCACAAAATAAAATATGACTGTTTAGTGCATTCTTCTCTTTGTGACATAAATAAGCTACTAAATTCTTGCCTCCGTGCTCCTGTCTCAAAGATTGATTGTGGGCCTCTGAGAAATGTTGATTTACCTAACAAAGTTAGCCTATGAAAACAGTATAACATAAGCTTTCAGGGGAGGCATTTATTATTCTATGACCACACAAGAAAAATAACTGTGCAATAACACACACATAATATAAGTCAAACACTGCTGTTGAGGCTTGAATATTCGCAATTCCCACCAGTCGACTCCACTGTTATTGTTAGGAGACGTCGCCCAAACATTGACAGAGGAACGCCGCATAAATGCATACGGCAACGGCCCAGGCTTTTTCCAGGAGCCCGGATTTAAGCTTCGTGATCCAGGCACACGGGTATTCGGAACGTCCCTGTTTATGTCCCCCTGATTAGAAGTCGGCGGCAGGCAAGAAGCAGAAAACACAAAAGATAAGTGCGCATAGGACGGAGGGGGAAATGCCAAACAGGTGCAAGGCACGGCTAACTGGGAGCCATAATGAGAGCGTGTGTATCTGGGCCGTTCGCTTGGCGTTCGACGACCGGAGTTACCAATCGATGAGTATGCGGGGGAAAGTAGAGGTTGGGTGTGCACAATCGGGAAGGAGGGGGGGGGGGGGGTGGAAAGAAAAACAAATCTTTCGAGGCGTACGTGCATTATCGATCCCGAACCAAAAAGTGCTGGTGGAAGTCGCACGAGTGTCGCGTGTACCATCGCAAACAAAGAAGGCGTGGTTACCTTGTATGCGTGCGTGCGTGCGTGCGTGTGCGTGCGCGTGCGTGCGTAGTACTTGCGTGTGCGTGTGTGTACGTATGTCATGCGAAAACATTCCCTCCCCTCCCCCTTTCTTCTGAATTGGCTCGCGTCTGTAACTCTCTCTCTCTCTACAATGCGCATTGATTCGTTCGTCCAATACTGTGATACACCTGCCTCCGTTCGTATGCATAATTTACGGTGCCCTATTTATTGTTCAGTATAGAGGCTGGCCGTTTGACTCGGAAGACGTTGACCGACGAGAGTCCTCGTGAAATCGGAGTTTTTCTTTAACTTTTGCTTTTTTACTTCTGGGGCGGGTCACTGCAGGCTTTTGAATATAAACACGCTCTTTCATTTGAGCGACAGCGTTCTGTGTGAAGCGGAGGTCACCTTTTTAAATGCTAACGAGGGAGAAGAAACGCGTAGTACTAAACGTTTTTTTTTTTCACAGTTCTGATTACTGTAAAACTTTTTGGGAGGACTATTTGTAACTCATTATTGAGGAAAAGAAAAAAAAACACGACAAGAGCATTCGTTACATTTCAAAAGTAATGTTGACGTCGCCTGAACGAAGTATTGTAGCAGAAAAAAAGCATGAGCGATCACGCAGAAAAAACAAAACGTCCGTACGCAACGCTTGACTGAATGAAAAAGGAAAGGGGGGGGGGGGGACGTACTGCTTGCTGAGTTGTTGATTCCTGCATGTTGGCTGAAAATTTTAGCAGCCCTCATTTCCTTTGTTGTTTTTCTTTAAATAGTCACGTTACATAAACCAGCCGGAACGTTCAGCTTAATCAACGAACTTATCGCGATAAAACCAAGTCATCCGTGCACTAAAGAATAGCCGGTTAAACTCCCACACAGGATCAGTTACGCAAATGATGTTTGTCCTTATTTCATGCACGTGTCTGGTCTTCTCTGCTCCTTGCGTTGTTCATTCTCCCATCCAGTGCTATAAAGCAAAATAAAAAAGTGCGGTGTCATTAATGTAGCAGAAACGAGAAAGTAATCAAACCAAAACCGAGCAGCTTGGATTGGACGTAAAAAAGCTAAAAGCATGCACACCTCAAACTGTGTGAGTAACACGCAGGAACGGTGGCGAAATGCCTGCCATGTTACCAGTATCCGTAGCAGCGCCATAGCTAGAGGCTCTGAGTGCGTTCTGTCTCTCGCGCGCCGTCGAACAAGGTGCGCAAGTTCGTGCGTGCGTGTGCGTGCGTGAAAGTGCGCGCGTTTGCGTGCGTGTGCGTGCGCGCGTGTGCGTAAGTGAGCGTAAGCCACGGAAAAGTGATGTGCTTTGGGCGACACAGCAGGGAGCTTGTTCAGCGTGTAAGACGGTGGCGCCATGCCGTCTCGTGCTGGTCCTCAGCGCTTAAGGTAGCCGGACGCCAACGAGTGAGAGAGAGAGAGAGAGAGAGAGAGAGAGAGAGAGAGAGAGAGAGAGAGAGAGAGAGAGAGAGAGAGAGAGAGAGAGAGAGAGAGAGAGAAGGGCGACCGAGGCCCCAGGAGCAGACGGTGGTGCAGGCGGGCAACGTCGCGCCTCTGTCTTGACTTGGAAACCTGAGGGAATCATCACTCACAGGTGGCGCGTTTCTCGAGACGTCTGTGGAGATTAATGGGCGATCAAGTTATTGCCGCGCTAGGCAGCCGAAGCGGAGGCTTGTTGCAATAACGTCGTCTACTTTTTCATTAGGCGTTGACTGATACGCGAACAAAATTTGCTCTTGATTTGTTGAAACAGTGGTATGTTGAGCAACGTTTGCATTGGGTGACGCGCGAAGCATGCGTAGTTGAAGATATCGACGGGTGCTGTCAGATCTACTCATGGATTGATGGATGCGCTGATATTGCGTGGACGCAGGTAAAATGTAGAAAGTAGCATAGAAAAGTGAAAAGGCGGTTGTGTCTATGCTCTACTTGCCTCCTTGATCAGCAAGTGTTCTGTAGCAAACCATATCCTTATTGTTGCATTAAGACAAAAGACTGATTCAGCAAAGTGGGTGTTTTGGACTAGTTGGTAAAACATGATTTGGCGGGGGGGCTTAAATTGAGAGAAACAAGGTAATGAATGAGATAGGGTACAAGCCCTGAAGGGAAGCCAGC
Organism: Amblyomma americanum; assembly: GCF_052857255.1. Lineage (NCBI taxonomy): Eukaryota > Metazoa > Arthropoda > Arachnida > Ixodida > Ixodidae > Amblyomma > Amblyomma americanum. The sequence goes on from NC_135506.1 coordinate 12,103,453, forward strand.
AAAGGAGCTTCTTGAGGCGTCATTCATTAATAAGCACGGAAGCGATATAAGTGCATCAGTGACACGGCGTAAAAAATCTGTGTTGCTAAATGTTGAGTAATCTCTTTGGTGTTGCTGTTTGAAGTTATGGGAGGCGCTTCCTGTTTTACATGCTCCTTTGGTTGTTCTCTCACCTTAAGCCTGCATTCAAATCAAGACATTGATTCAGAATGACAGTCATCATGGTTGAAACAAAACATTGTTTCAGTATGGTAGACTCTCCTCTTCCCATCTCTCCGGCGTCTGAAAAATGTGTTTGGCTCTAGGCCTGATTTCCATAGAATCTTCCAAAGTGACGGCATTCCAACTATTTTGCGCGAAGTACTTGCCTCTCAAAATATCGCAGGTGGCAGGAAAAAGTGCTCGGAATAATGTTTTTCTCTCAAAAGTGCACATAAAAGCGAAATGATTACCGCAGTACGTCAAATTAACAGCCATGCGAGGTCTCCAAATCATCGAGAAACAAAAAATACAATGTTGTGGCCTCGGGTCATAGCTTAACCAGACTGTGAACAAAATTTGAAGTACTTGGTGCAGAGCAGGTTGTTTACGAAACCAGCTTGAAAGTCATGAATAACAGAGTACCTTTTTGTTTGTTGATTTTTTCTTAGCCACTTTTTAGTGCTCCATTTTATTTTCTAGGGATACGAAAGCACAGACTTAAGAGTGCCTGACCAAACAAAATTCTCGTTACCGCTGCATAGCCTACCCATAAAACCGCTTGAGACTTTACAGAGGCGAGAGATTTGCGGTTCGCGGTAAACAATCTCAGCTTCTTTCGAATTCCTATTTCTACAGCCCGCCTCCTTCGCTCACAGTAGCGCGCATTGCTCGAAGGCCATTCCTAAAGTCGGCAGCAGAGAGCAACGTTTGATTGGTGACACATTCACGGAATGGTTTGGCAGGCTGTTACGGCTTCGCTTCCTGGCAGCTGGTTTCACCGCTCCGTGCCGAAAGCGCATTTCCTCTTCACCCGACAGAGAAATAGGACACAACACAAGCGTCTATAGGCGTCCCAACGGAAAGAAAATGAAAGAAAATTACATTCCTGGCCCCAACAGGGATGATTGCTTAATTTTTATTTGTTTTGTTGTTTCTAGCCGTTTTACTTGCTTCGAAACTCAAGCTCTTGCTTCCCCGTTCCAGTCTCCTTAAAAATGTGCAGTGTAGAAAGTGCAGCAGCATGCGTCAGCTAATAATGGGGCCGTGTTCAAAGAGGAGTTCAAACCCAAAGACGCTTCGTCATTGGTCGACACCCGCGTGCGTTCCATTCGCTATCCGCTATGACGAGCAAACATTTCTGCAAACTCCGCAGCCGATTCGCGGACTCCATTCTTATCCTCCACAACGCTGCACGGTATTAGTGAAGAAGAATGTTCTGTATTTTGTTCTTTCTACCGGGGACAGAAGGGTAAACGATGGAGGTCGCAGCATTTTCTTTTGTTGGAAGAAGTTGGAAGCATGTTTGGTGAATGTTCTTTGTTCCCGTGACAATGACTCGAGCAGCTGTGAGTTTGCGAAGCCTTAGTAACAAAGGCCAACGGGTCACGCTGGCGGCAATCACGAAATATAAAGCAACAGAGGTTAGGCAAATGATAGGAAGTGGTGTTTTACTCGGAGCGATAGGCAGCGAACAACTGCCATCGCGAGCAAAAAAGTTAAAACAAAAGGGTTGTTTCGTCTTTTTTTGTATATGTTTCGCATAATCTCCTAACAGGTTCCTTGGGCACTGTTCCCTTTACGAAGGGCGCAAAGAGTAATACTAACAATGTTTCGCTCTAAAGAAAATACTTCGTTCACGACGCATAACTCATACGTAAACTAATGTACATTTTTGTGTTTATTTTTGGCCTTTCGGAGTCGACCAAGAGTTTGGAGGTTGCGAGCCCAGCGCCCAGCGTATTCAAATGGCGCGAACTTCTCCCGGCGTGCTTTGCGAGAGACCTTCCACAAGATAAATGCGGAATACAAGTGTCATGCATGTATCTAAGTGTCTTTGCTTCAGCGTATTTTGTAGAAGGTACTGGCTACTTCCAAACCTTTTAAAAATGTTCAGCTAATCTCACTGAACCCTTATACTTTATAATTGTCCTGGCCTTTGCAAACAAGTTCGGCCAATCTCACTAATAACCTGTATATCACAATTTTAGTACTGTTCACAACCAAAACGCTTCCAAACAGGTTCGACTAATATTGCTGATAACTCGTGCATCACTATGTTAGCTCCATCAGGAGAAACTTGAGGCGTGGATGCTGAAAAAAAAAATCATCAAGTGGTGTCGTTACTATTGCAATCTCTGAATTGGAAGCAATTACTTTATTTGTGCAGGCTCATAAATATAGATGAAGTTCTCGACGTGAGGTGGCAGTCCCACGCTTGACACAAGCGGCAAAAATATTTTAAGTTTACAAAATATGAGTATAACATTTCATAGTAGCGGTGAAGAGAATTTTACACGGTACCGGCAATACAATATATGAAAGAAAGTTTCATTGAGACGCTGCCTCATTAATACAACAGCGTAAGTGTCTAATGCAGTTTATAATGCCCACGCTATGAGACAAAGTTTATGTATTGCATTTGAGATATTTATGATAAAGCCTATCTTATCATTCACAATAAATTTTTAACTCCGTTAACATGTAACGTATTGTTGGTAAGTTTTATCAGTATTATTTCTCTAAACCTGTATTTGCTGTAATCCTCCAGACAAAAAAAAAAAGAAAGCGCCCAGACAAAAAAAAAAGCCAGAACCTCCCGAGATGTTTTGTTTTAAATACTTCGAGGTTACTGCCACAATTATAGTGAAACAGCAGAGCGAAGTCCCGAGACTTGACGGTAGAGGGGTTCTTAGAGCTTTTAGGGCGGCCAAAAAACGCTCGATAAGAACGCATTGCACCGGAAAGTGTGGGAATCGGTTGCAGACTTATTTTTAGGGAAAGAGATATTGATGATATGTCGTTCCGGTCCGCTGTTGTGATGCGAGATCACGACGCGCGTCATTTCACTGTTCCTTAAATGTTTTATTCTTTACATTCCGTCTTCAATATGCAAAACTCATCGACTTTCCAAACGGAGCGGGAGGCCGTTGGTCAGAGTGACGCCACCTCTGCCAAAAACAGCGACAACTCTTTTCCCGTTCGGAATAAAAACGGATAAAACAAGAGACAGGCGACCAGAAGGACGCAGCCGTCGTATTCCGTCATCACAGCGCTTCAATTCGACGGGTGGCATTTTTCGACATTCGTGTAAAGAGAGATGAATTGGCTTCTTACGCGCCGTATTTCCATAAATTTGCTTCCAGCGACACTTGGCTGCTGTTTATTGCTCAAGGGTGTCGTCATACGGTTGCGCCTTTGCGTAAGGAAAGTCTCCATGGCGTCGGAACTATCTCGAAAGGGCCTTCACTGTGGTCACGCCTAAGTCACGGATGTCGACTCAACGAAGAATGCGTGAAACCATATGGGGATGGCGTTTCAAAAAAAAAAAAAACAGACTTCATTCCTGTTTATGCCCGCTTCGTAAATAAACTTTAAGAGTTCGCAAGTTTCAAGCCGTCTTCATAGGCTAGCTGATGCCGAGGTTCACTGCCAACCGCATTTCTTCTTTTTTATATGCACCTGGCGTCAAGATTCTGCGAATGGCGAGAACCACGAGAATTTAAAATTCTGTGAACTCCTTTATCTCTGTGAGATTCACCTTTTTCGCGTCGAGGGAGAAATAATATTTAGGAATTGTTCTATGAGAATTTTTAATCATATGATGAAGTTGTGCGCAACTTCAGCAGTACTGATAACAATGCGTGATAATATGTATGTAATCAGGGCTTGTTATGTTCAACATGTTGTTATTATTAGGGGTATTTATTGCCTCATGTTTTTATTTCGCAGCGCGGTACGTGCAAGAATTTGTACACGTGCTGTCAGTGTAAAAGGTATTAAGTACCTTCGAGGTTGTAAAACTGTGTACATGAGCTGTCAACTGTCAGAGTACTGGAATTGAGGACCCTTGAGGTGCTCAGTGTAGTTTATACAATGCAGTGAAATACATTATAGTGCAATACAATACAGTACAATACAACGCAATACAGAATATGATACAATTAGAGCTGTAAAACTTCATGAAATTTCGAATATTCGGGAAAAAAATGCGGTTCACTGATCACGTTCACTTTGCAACTCCGAAATCAGTAAAAAATGCATATATTTTTTAATCGAAACAAAAATAGTGCAAAGCATTTTCAGGAAAAGATGGTAACATACTGCTTACAATACAAAGGACGCAAAGCATTGCATCAGTGTGGCTCGTCAATGCTATGTGGGGAAATTCTTGCTTCTGCTCCTTTTCGCACGCTTTCCCGACAACTGTTTTTCTTTTTGGGAAATGAAATGCCACAAGCCTGTTACGCAGCTTCGTATGCACATTAGCAAACTGCGGCCAGTTGGTTTCTCACGATTACGAAACAACCCATTTAGACTAACTTTTAAAATGGCTTGTTAGGTGGGACTGTACAGAAAATTCCGCTTGGAAAATTTAACCGTTTTCTCCTTCTTCTGGGTCATGACCAAAAAAAAAAAACGCTCTTTTCCACATTTTTCAGTTTTTCCAGGCACTCACATCTCTAGACACGAAATGATGCGACGCGATACAACACAACACGACCCAGCGCAACGTGACACGACACGTCACAACACGACATGACACAATAAAATCAAGCACAATACAATACAATAGAATACAACACAACACAATACAGTACAGTAAAATACAACAGGCCAAAACATAATACAATAGAAAATAATAAAACAGTACCGGGACGGGGATCTAAATGTGCCCGTGCACAACTCCACACTAAGCTTCCTACTTTCATCCAGGTTCCGTGCTAGTGCGGTTAAATGAAAGCTCCCTGCTGTTTCCCTTGCTCTTTCCCCACCAATGAAAGCAGACGGAGGAATATATGCGTTCCCAAAGTGAGTGGGCGGCTCTTGTATCACCAGGCGACAGAGGGACTATTTCCCGGGACGGAACAAGTGTCAGCATCGCATCGGCGAATGAAAGGGTGGAGGGAGGGAGGGAAAGGGAGGGAAAGAGAGAAATGGGGGGGGGGGGGGGGGGGCTCGCTCTCTGGGCTGCGCGCCTCGAATCCTTTCCGTTTTCGAGGCGCAGAAGGAGATAGAAAGAATAAGGGGGGGAGGAGGGGGAGAGCGTGCCTAATTAGATGACGCGCGTGCCACAAATGAGCGCCGTTGGCGAACGAAGCGCCGACGTTGCTATGCGTGACAGCCGAGAGGCTGGCAGACATAATTGAAGCGATCATAGCTCTTTGTTATGACGCGGGAGCTCGCTGGGTGTCGGTATGCTGGCGTTCAGCTCGCCTGCCTCCTGTCTGCGTGGGTGTGTGTGTGTGTGTGTGTGTGTGTGTGTGAAAGCACTTGATGTTTAACGACCCTGGCCGCAATCAAAATGCCGGCCAATGTGTTGTGTGTAGTGTTTTCAGTACAGCGATTTTACAAGCGAGATCATTTCTACTATCTGGCTGTATGGCTCGAGCGCTGAGGAGGCTAGAGTTGGCAACATCTGACCGGGAGTGGAAGGCACGTAGAAGGCCCCGATTACATGATGTAGACGCCCATATACATACTTCTTCTTCCACCACTCCCCCTTTCTTCCGAAAAAATAAACTAAACAAAATCATAAATTAACACAAGAATCCGCAGTGTGGTCCGTATTACTATAAAAATAAACATAAATGTTTTGAATTTAAGTAATAATGTTTCAGCACCTGAACAAAGATTACAGGATAGATGGCAGTGATTTACCACAGGACACATTTGGAATGTTTTACTAACCTAAAATAATAGCCATTTTTAGTAGTCTATATTTTCGATCTTAACATAGATTTAGCAGAGAAGTAATCGGTTAGTGGAATCAAGACAGTCAAGAAAATATGAAAAAAAATCGTAAGAGGGAGCAAAACAAATCCTAAGATGATAACGTTAATGCTACGAAGTATCGTTTACGTTTGAGAGCTCAGTGTTGACGAGGAAAACCTGATGAATACAAATATAAAAAAATGACAGCAGAAAAAAAAATGTGCCGTGCTCAAAACAGGCCCGGTCGCTATTGTCTTAGTTTGTGTTTTGTTCTGTGTTCGCACTCGCGGGAAAACAAGGATGGCCTCACTAGTCATGGGGGACAGGTTCTCTCTTCGTAAACCGGGATGGTTGCTCCGACCCCCCGAGCCCCGTGTTGCTTCTCACTTGGTGGTCTTTGTTTTTCTCCTTGGCATCGTCGCTACTACAGGCGCAGCAAATGAAAACTTACGGCCTCGGATTGGCTGCGACCCTGCGCGCTTCGTGTGTACGCAGACGCACTCTTCCTCCTTCCGTCTGCGCACTCCCAGGCACACGTGTTCTGGGCGCCAAGGGTGCTTGCAGACGTTATCGAATTATACTGTAGCCCCAGACTGCGTGCCAAACGACAATCCTACGCTCGACGGTGGTAGCGAGGGGGGGGGGGGGGGGGCGGATAGCACGCACGTCGACACTGCTCGCATTCTCACGTCGTCTCGTCGCATCTTCTTCCTACGTCGCGTGTGAGCCTCTCTCGGGTATCGCATGGTAACTTAACCGCGCCTGTCGCCGCTATAACGGTCCATTTCGCTGATAGATCAAGGCACACCCTGCCCCAGCTTCGGCGAGCTATTGTGGGACGTTACCGCAAACGCGGCGAGGTGACAGGGGCGTACTTTATTTCGCGTTTTGGGGATAAAACGAGAGGGACAGCTTTACTAAACCAGCAGCAAGGAAGACGAGAGATGTTTTAGCTGATAAATGAGAGGTCCATTCTACCGTAAGAAGGCCGTTCAATGTATTCCGTTTGTTGCGTTTGTGCCGAAAGAAGCAATAACGACCTCCAATGCTACCTAGGAAAGCAAGCAACGAAGCATGAGAGTCCCGAGTGCGCAATAGGAACCTGGTATTGTCAGATTTAATTACAAAACCGAAGCCGTGCCACGAACGTTTCGTGCACTATAGAGTGCAGTTTACTATAACCAAGAAAAATGCAGGCACGAAACTATTTCAATCCCGGAACTCCTCATTTTCCTCCATTCCTTTATCCCTTCTTAGTATTTCTTAGTACGTCTACTTCCCGCCCGGAGGTTTTTTACCGAAGGCTTTGCCAAGCGCCGTTTCGTAAGCCGTCCGTGAAACATGGTTTAAGTCCAATATCTGAGTTCCATCTGTTTGTTATCATTGCGAATTTAAACTACACAACAAACTACACGACTGCGCATGCGCCAACTAGGCCCAACAGAAGGGTTATTAAAGCGAGCAGCTTTGCTGCGTAGTCTAAGTTTTCTCCGGTGTACCTTTTGCGGCATCAAAAAACAAAGTGCTGCCTTTGGGTAGTTTCTGTGCACGGGAATAGCTTTCGGACGTCAAAGATGCCACGTGCCATACAATAACACGCGAAGGAGTCGAAAGATGTTCACGAGATTTTCTTGAAGAAAACGAAGAGAAAAATAAACGTATCGCATGAACGCACAATGCGGATTCGATTACGCGCGGTGTTCAGTCCACGCCGCACATGCCTCTCACATTCCAGAAAGTTAGCAATGCCCAGATAGGAAGGGGAAAGCCTCAACCGACGACGCTGAAACTGCACCATCAGTAAAGTGTGCGTCAGGACCCCTTTTCAGAGACGTGACAGCAAAACGAGTAGCACAGACTGCGGTGCGCGTCTGCGCCGTATTTTATTCGTCAGCGACGCGACGTTGACGACAGAAACACAGATACGGCTGTGTGAGATTAAAAGGAGAAAAAAAAAGTTGAACACCTTTTCTTGCTGCCGTTTCTCTACCGAAATGTGCCGCCTTCCTTTCTTCTCGCCAAAAACAGAGTCTATTTTGCCATTTTTTATCTTACGAACTTCAATTAAACAGCAGCTCACGCCACATTTTGGTCTCCTGCAACTGACGATCTAGGTAACTTTTTGCTGCTCTATATAACTGCTGCATATTGCAATTGCCGTTCGTTAGTTAGTTACATTGAATTTTATGGCGCAAAATCACTTTTAATTGGAGTGCTTAAGCGCTCATGGCCTCATTTGCCACAGCCGCACTAAAACACAGCTACCACAAAGCAGTAATTTTAGTCGTAATACTAGTCATAACATTACTGTTATTGTTATAAATGCTAGCAGTAACCTATTACTACTACCAGCAATATATTAGTACCTCTATCTAGTAGTTCTATGAGGGTCAACCCTCCAAAACCCACAAAACTTGTGCTCTCCTGTAAAGCGTGCTCTTTTGCAATAAGGGTTATTATGTGGGTAAGCTGCTTCTGCAAAAACCAGCTTATTCAAATTTTTAACCATTATATGACATGTCATAGGGTAGCAAAAAAAAAAAAAATAGAACAAGTGTTGTTTATGCTGAATAGATAAAAAAAGTAGAACGTGAGAGTATTAAAAGTAAAAATGTGCTTTGCTGAAGAATCTCTTTTAAAAGACTGCCGTTAAGGATGCGGCAAAACACCGAAACCGTAGAAAAATTCGCAGAGCACAAGCAAAACCTCACGTTTCAAAAGAATAGCTTGTGCCTGACACATTTTAATGCTTACAAACCTATAAGGATTCTTGGATTATTCGACGCATTACACGCTAGCAAATGTATCCATGGTAAGCCTGCGTACATCATATTAAACGCAATAGTGTGTGCCTTTTCAGGTGGCCGAGAAGTTGTAATTTACCGTCACGTGTAGGTAAACAGGGAGGAAAAATAAACATGCGAATCATAAAGCACATGGCGCAAAATGATTAACAAACACGCACACAAAAAAGAAATCCAGATTAGCGTTGTAGGGCAACTTTTTGGCGCTCGAAATGAAAGATTACCAAGCCATTTTTTTTCGGATAAGTACATTTGGAAAAACAATTAAAACTTATTCGAACTGCATATGCTGATGTGGTTTTCTTTTTCCTTGCGTGCCATCTTTTCTCTTCTATATCAGCACAAGAGATAATTAAACGTGCGAACTCGTTTGCACAGACCAGGAAAATGCCTTGACCAGAAGTTAAGAAGCGTATGGTGTTTACTGCGTAAATGTTCTTCTAATTAAAACCCGCAGTTATGTGAAGGATCAAAATAAGGAAAAGTGTTAAGCTCTACTTTAAGGGTATGAAGGAACAGCGTTAATGATTATTTACCACCTTAATTAGTACCTCTTTTAATGGCACACACGCTTTAGAAACATCAATATGCATACTGCACCAGTTAATACACAAAAAGACACACCAGACCTACCCTTCATTTAACGAGCTTGAACGAACGCGCCTAGAGGCAGCGTGTCTGAGTCGCAACCAATGGTTCATGGGTTCGATTCTGAAATAATTGTGTCAATCTTCTCTTCAGCGTAAATAAGTTGCTTTACACATGCCGTACAGACATTTGAATCATGCTACGACCGCATAAGCATAATTTAACCATTATTTTAAAACTTGATTCCACAGCTCAACCAGTAACCTTACGACACATTCGAGTGATCTGTGTTTTCTCGACATGCCAACGCTTACACCAACAACTACGGCGGTTTCTCTGCTGAACGTGAGATTAACGCTGTCGCGTGATAATTTTTAAGCCTCATTTCGCCGACGTCTATCTGGTGCCTTAAATATCCCATCCCAGCTTTCTTGGTTGCGTGGCACCATGACCTCTTCCATGAGTGTTGAGAGGAATAGCAGAGTCTTTATTTGTCGAATTCGCTTATTGCGGTTGATGGTATCGGGAACCGAATAATGTAAGCACACGAGTTTACACTGAATATTAACGCAAGCTTTATTGTTTGATTCTCTGTAGCTTTGTCTTAAACTAGTGGTGATGCCAACATTTCTTATCAGCCCACAGCGCCTGTGCGTATCAGTCGCGTTGTGGCAGTGTTGTGCCGCGATGCTTGCAGCGCTACTTCCAGCTGTAGTAATATCAGCAAGTCCTGCTGGAACGGCCACAAGTGCCTCAGAAATAACGGTTATATGGAGGACACTCATACTTCTGGGTTCCTACCGTTCTTGACATTTGCGCCTTCACGTACTGCCTTCTTTCGTTCCCCAATTAAACTTCCTGTTTTAAAATGCAGATTCACAATAACGAAAAGATGAGAGGATTCGCTTCGACTCGGTTTTACTTTGTGCGTTTGCGAAGCATCAGAACCAGAATACTAGCCCTGCGACTAGCAACAGCTGCACACTCTCTTTTACCCCTATTATTTCTACTCTTCCCTCCAGCACCCCTCTCTCATGTAACACACAGCTGGGTGTTCGTGTGTGTGTGTGCCTGCGTGTGCATCCATGTGGATGCCGTGAAATGGGCAATCGTTCGGCCGAACCCTAACTGTTCCCACCTAAACATTCTGACGGCGCGGGAGAAAGGTAACAAAGACGGAAGAAAGCGATCAAATATCGAACACAAATCATAAGGATTTAATTTTGCACGCGATGGCTAGCCCGACGTAGCAGTCTAGAGGATACGGCTAAGCCACGCGAGGGTCAGCACGCGGATAGTTCTTGGCCACGTGCATTCAAGCTCATATTAGATAAAGATACGCAAAACCTGCGGAGTGCAGATTAAATTCAAAATGGCTCTATTGGTATTTTCAACATCATCTTCCGCAAATGATGATGTTAAGGGAAACAGTGGGAAAAAAAGGCCGTCGAATAAGCCTTGACAGCATCCAGTGATAATTTACTCGACAGCTCCTTTCTTCTCTTGTCACCTCCCCTCAATAAATAGCATGTCTTGTAGTAGTGTCGCCAACTCGATCTCCGACTGAGAGTCGTACCTTTAGCGGCACCATAAAAATCATACACGTTCACGATGATTAACAGTAAAGGAAGCGTATTGCCCATAACCAAATAAAAAAATCCAATAAATTCGGCGTATCTGCAACGGAGTGCTACTCAGATACACGTTCGCATTTTTTTCATCAGGTCTGGCTGCGTAAAACACCGAAAGGCGCTCTCTCTTTCAGCAAATCTCGATCACAGACGTAGAATGCACACTTATCGGACACCACTAATGCAGCTGCCGGGAACTTGACACCTGACATGCGAGAATGTTTACGAACACCTAGGGGCGGGAGCGCGAGCGAGCGTGTTTCGAGGACAAGTCGAGAACAGTCACGCACCCAACGCGCCAAACGTGCCGACGCGCCTTTGGGACTGCTCTCAACGGGCGCTTATACAAACCGAGCGTATCCGGAAAGCGTTCACACAGAAAAAAAAAGCCGCACGTGTTGACGCGGAAGCGCGTGTTTTGGACGAGTATGTCACACGCGCGTAACCTAAAACACGCCGCGCCGGTGTTGGAGGCAACAGATTTAGCGTGCCCTTTGAGTGTCAGCTCCCAACGCTGTCCCGCCCCGCCGGAGTCTGCGCGGCGCTTTGCCGCTACGCGGGGTTGAAGCGTGGCGAAGCCCCCCTGCTTGCCTGGCTCGACGAGACTCGTTCTTTTTCAAGCCCGCCGTGCCGCAGCATCCAGCCGTCTACGAAAATGGCACGTTTTGGGGACGACGCCGCCGTCACCGGTCTCCCGCATAGTTCGCGTCGTAGCGGTAGTCCGGCAATTGTCGGCGTTTCCAGTAATTGCGATTCGCCCCACCCGCTTGAACGGAGGGGGAGGAGCGACTGTAGCTAGACTTTTATTGGACCCTCGTGCAACACGGCGAAGCCTACGGCCCGAGAAAAGCACGACAGCGCAGTGCCATGCGCGCGTTCTAACCCAGCGCTTGACGCCCGTTCCGGCATGTCGGCGTAGACGTGATTGCTCTCGCTTTTTGCCAGGTTGCGTTGCTGCGATGGCTTCTTCCTTCTTTCGCTAGCGCCATTTTTTTCTTCTCTCGTAGACTACGTTTGGGAAAGGGCTTCGTGGGTAGTGGAGAAAGAACATGTTCCTTTCGCTGAGCACAAGACAGGTGCTTAGCAATGACTCGACGTGATTGTCGGCTGCTCAACGAAGCGTTAAGCCAGGCCCCTGAACTACCCTTCTTTTTTGTAGTCGTTTTCAAAGGGCAAAAAAAAGAATAGAGCCCCGACAGGGTATCTGTTGCGAAAGTGGATTCGGGCAACAGCCTCGGGGATAGGGTGAGAGGATTTTTACTTATTTAAACTTTTTTCTTCCACTGACTAGAGAGTCACTTTTAAATGAATATTGCCCGCTTCTTGCTCATTATCTGGTCGTAGACTTGAAAGCCCTCTGTTGTCTGGAAACTTCTTTTTCTTTGCGCGCTTGGGTTTCTGAACTGGCTCATGGCGCCATTATTGGCGTCACGTTGTTAGACGTGTTATACCCGGGCGATGTTCGATGTAGCAGTTTCAATCATAGGCACGTGCGTCGACTAGAGCCTGACTCGGCTTCGGCTTTGCGATTTATTCGTCAAATTGTATTGTTGTTTTACCGTTCGTGACTTTACTTATTTGGTAGTTATTTGAAATTCGGTTTCTAGTGTTAATTTTGCCTTTTTATTCTCTATATTTCCTGCCGAGAAAAGCCTCGAGCACTTTTTTTGAACAGCGATTACATATGACATCTAGTACAAAGCTTATCTGCGTCTTTCGTAAGACGTCTTCTGCAAGTAGGTGCCGCATCTCTCTCCTATTCTCTGCTCCTCTCCTTTTATAGAGTGCGTAAGCTGTGTTGCAACCACATTGCCTTGAAAGACGTTTTGACAGGCGATGTTTTATGAGTCCATATTTTTTTCTGCACTCCTCTTCAGAGGAGAACTAAAGTTGCGCATGCTGACTTCATTATTATTCAGTTGCAAAAGCGTATCGAAGCGTTTAGCTGTTGCTATAAACTCTCGAGAGCTGCCAAGAGCAATGATCTGTACTTTTTCTGTGAATATCACCGAACAAGGGTCTTTATAATTTTCGTGACGTGATGTCCTAAGCTGCGTCTTTGCATTCTCTTTCCTTATCCTCATAGGGAAGATATGACGTATTAGTGTGTTTAAAATGTTTAAGGTGTGCCTTAGAAAATCATTCGTTTGTTGTCTGGTGGTCGGTTGGCCGGGCTTCGAAACGGCAAAATGAGGGAACCTGCAACGAATTATTAAATAACAGCCGTAATCCGTACTTGTTCAAAGATGTCACTTCAATAAAGCCTTTACCGCAAGGGCCGCAAGGACAGTATACTTCATTGGGGAACGTTGTTTAAGAACAGTTATATGTTGCAAATACGGCAAGGTAACTTCATTAGTTGGGTGATTCAAATGGTATGCAAAAATGGTAATAGTCTCATACTGGCGACACGTGCACGTAGGCATTGGCTTCACTAAAGAAAGCCGTACGCTCCACGACGTTTGCGACACCATAACATAGAGGCGACTTTTTAGCAGTAAAGCAAGAAGACATGGGACAAAAGCACAAGCAATAAAGAGAAAAAGGAAAAGCTTGTAAAAGCGTACACACTTTTTAAGCTGTGTACGCACCTTTATAGAGATGGACTGCGCTTGAGAATATCATGAGAACTGATATGTTCAGAGAGCATATCCATATATATAGCACCGTACAAATAAGCCATGCGAAGAACCTTCCCTCGAATCATTTGCGTTGCGGGCTTTTTAAGGAACGACAGCCTCTTACAAAATTTTTTATACACTCAATAGACTGTCCATAGATCCATAGATTTCTCCCTATAAAGTCTATAGACTCTATATAAACAAGTAATAAAGAATAGTCTATAGTCAACACAAACTCTATGGACAGTCTATAAACCATCCATAGATATATGGAAATACGCTTTTAGTAGACTTCTGTCTATAGAGAGTCTATATACTATGAATAGACAATAAGAAATGTCTATAGGAAGGCAACAGTATCTATAAACTGTCTATAGACTGCCTATAGACCATTTTTATAAAGGCGGATGACCGTAGGAAAAGAAGCGCCCTCTTCGACGCTACTTGGAGTGTGCAAACATGCGGCTTTAATACGCGGTTGCTGACATCTCGCAAGAAGCTCAGCTCCCGCGATGTCGCGGTGTTTGTGTAAAGCTCACGCCAACCGCGGTCAACAAGTTAGGGGAAGTGGTGCGGCGTTCAAATCCTCTCGAGGTACCCGTGTCACTCTGCGGAAACACCGAGCGCACCAAAGCCAGTCTGCTTTCAGGGTTAAGGCACTGAGGGAAAATAGGCAGGTTGAAGTGAAAGGCGTGATGCAACACAGCAAAAGGACCGTAAGCAAAAAGATCGTAAACCACATTGACATAGAACACAGCGTTATGTACGCTTGCATTCTCACCACTCATTTTCCTTTGCGATCGGTTGTCTTTTGCTTCAGAGTTAAGTGTTTATAGCAAGCGGATTGATTACAAAAAATAGCAGACGGTTCAGCATGGCTAAATGCGGAATACCGTGCAGTAGCACTAGTTACGGTGGGCAATTAAGGTTTTGTTTATGGGTTTATGGGGGTTTAACGTCCCAAAGCGACTCAGGCTATGAGGGACGCCGTAGTGAAGGGCTCCGGAAATTTTGACCACCTGGGTTTTTTTACGTGCACTGACATTGCACAGCACACGGGCCTCTAAAACTTCGCCTCTATCGAAATTCGACCGCTGCGGCCGGGATCGAGCTCGCATCTTTCGGGCCGGCAACCGAGCGCCATAACCACTCAGCCACCACGGCGGTGGGGCAATTAAGGTCATTACGTGCTAAAGGAATTTGACTTAATCCATGCCTCTACCATAAACCAGGCCTTTGCAGTAAAGGCCTTTACCCGGAAGGCATTTACTATGAAGGCCTTTATCCTAAAAGCCTGTATTATAAGGCCTTTACCGTAAACGCTTTTGATCAAAAGGCCTCCACGCTGTAGGCTTTTGATCTAAAGACCTTCACACTGTAGGCTTATGCCCTGAAGTCCTTCAACCAGGCCTTCAACCTTCACCTGGGTATGTACCATCGGAGGCAAAAGTAACAGAGCACCTCTCTAAGTTCCGACCCGTACCACTCTGCATAGGGGCCCCATCTAACAAGGCACTTCTGTTGCCGACACGGATCCACTGCGCCGGTAGAGGCACCAGAAGTGTCTTCTCCGGTGGCGCCCCCACACAATGTGGCACGGGCCGGAACTTGGACAGGGGGCTCTGTTACTTTTGCCTCCGATGGTACGTACGTACGTACGCCCGAATCCGTAAAATGCGCCTAGCAGTGCTACTGCAAAAAATTCAGCCGCTTACCATCAGTGCACGCTGAGTGGTAAGCGCTATAGCTAGTTCCCAAAATGTTTAACGCAATGATGTTGCCACGCGTGACTGCCGCTTCCACTGAACAAGCACAAATAGTAAATTGTAAAATGTAGGTTTTAAAGTCTTCATGTCACGCATGGGCTGTGATGGGAGGCCATAGTGGAGGGCTTCGGATTAATTTAGACAACGTGGGGCCCATTACGTGCACTGGCATCGCACTGCAAAGGTATTTTTCTGTATTTCGCCTACATCTAAATACGGCAGCCGCGGTCGGGTTTGAACCCACGACATAGGGATCAGCAGCCGAACGCCAAAACCGCTGAGCCACTGCGGCGGGGCAAATCCGAATAGTAGCACATCACTGATAGTGCGGATCCGCAGCTGGGTGAAAATGTACTCGACTCCGAGTTAGGGCCTTCGGTTCTAATTCAGTTTGCCAACATAGCCTTCGATGGAGGGTGGACGCTCATGTAGAATGGCCATGCCGCGAGCCGATACCTTTTTACATATGTATGTTGCGGTCTACCTTTTTTTTACAGCGGAATGGGGCTTGCGTAGCAGGGGGTGGCAGAAATTAGGGTGGGCGGATGAGATTAAGAAGTTTGCGGGCATACGGTGGGCGCGGCTGGCAAAGGACAGCGTTAATTGGAGAGCTGAAAAAGCAGCGCTGAACAGACGAGGACAGAGACGAGGCGACAAGGACGGGCGCTGAACTGACAACAAATTTTATTGAAGGGATTCACACTTACAAACGTAGTGTAGCTACCGTTGTGTAGCTACCATAGTGTAGCCTGGGAGAGGGCTGCGTCAGCACAGCCTCTATCGCCCTTTCACCAAAAGAGCTGACTTTTATGAGCATGCGCGAACGGTAGCTACACTACGTTTATAAGTGTGAATCCCTTCAATAAAATTTGTTGTCAGTTCAGCGCCCGTCCTTGTCGCCTCGTCTCTGTCCTCGTCTGTTCAGCGCTGCTTTTCCAGACAACCATGTACCAACACGCCCAACTCGCCGTATTAATTGGAGAGACATGGGAGAGGCCTTTGCCCTGTAGTGGTCGTAGTCACGATGATGATGATGATGATGATGATGATGATGATGATGATGATGATGATGATGGGGCGTGCGGACGGGACGACGACGATGACGTTAAGTCAGGAGAACTAGGCTAACACAGCGAGAGCGGTTAAAAGATCGCCGTACAAAAAACAGCATGCTGGGTACTATTACCTAAATACATTCCCTCCAATCGTCGTTGTTGTTGTTGCCTAAGAAGCGATGGCACATACCCACGGTGGGGGATTGGCCAGGGTTTGGCGCCTCAGCCACCCGTAGAAGCCCCTGTATTCTAAATAGTTCTTTTCCTTCTTCATCTACTACTCTGCGCTCGTCTTCATCTTTGTCTCGGCCCCTTACAAGTCCATCGAAGTAGTGCGAACGTAAGCACCCTCGCTAATGCCTTCAGGCGCTAGAGAAATGCAGCGCCCCCTTCGGGCATTCGCTGCCACTTGAACGCGCGTGGCGCTGACGCGACAATAATTTCTGCGACGATCGCGCAACGCCCCTCCAGATGTCGCTCTCGTACACCTTGAGCGTTAGATTAAAGGCTTCGTAGTTCTTTCGTTTTTTTTCGAGATGGGCCGCGCTCTCCATCGGTGCCATTAATGCTTCTGACGGCAAGCTGGTGTCGACGTGCTCGTTGTGCAGTTAGGAGCTGAGTCGAGAGGCTGATGGCTGACATGCAGCTTACTTGTGCTCCCAGTGGGGCTGTTGTAAGCGCTGACTTGCGACAGACCTTGTTAAGACGTGTCGCTTTGAGGTCATGTACGAGACACGCGAGAGGATGGAACAGGCGGATAGAAACAATAAAGGGAGGCGGGCTCCATTCCCCAGAAAGGTAGAACTTTTAAAAACGGCTTAGAAATATAGATAAGTTAGAAAACTGATAGAGAAATTTTACTTTTCAAGAACCACAGCTACTTCGTCATCTCTGCATTATCATCTCATGGAAGGAAGGTCGCGCAGTACCAGTATTTAAGGGCGAAGCGCGCACTGCTCCCAGCAACTAAAGGCTCCCTTCTGTCTTCCTTTGCTAAAGTGTTTGAGATAGTCATTCAGTCATAACTTTCATTTGTTTTCAAAAGTCACCTACATGACTGTCAGCTTGGCTTTTGAACAGGTCGTTTTGTTGAAAGTAGCCTTAATTAAATTAACTAAACTAACAGTCCCCTGCCGTGAGCAGGTTGACGCAGTTTGTTTTGATAGCAGCAAGACCTTTGACATAGTAGACCACTGTATCCTTCTTAAGAAACTGTCAAACTATGGTCTTTGGGTGTCCTGTTGTAGCTAGCCTGCTAGCTACCTACAAGGTAGACAAAGACGTGTGAGCTGCGGTGGACAAAAGTGTCTTCCCACTAGTGTGGCATCTAGGGTGCCCCAGGGATCTAACTTTGGGCCTCTGCTATTCAGTTTCTTCATTAATGACCATTATGAAGTTGGTGCTCACTCTAAGATGTCCCGGTATGCTGACGACCTAAAGATATTCCACATAACCCACTTCCCTAGTGACTGCTGCTTAACCCAAGAGGATGTGACCTTTGTTCACAAGTGGTATTTGTCAAATAAGTTGAACGCAGATAAGACTGTCATAGTATCGTGTGCGCCCAAGACCTACCCCATTTAATTTTCTCACGCTCTCAACAATCAGAACATTACCAAGGCGCCTGTTGTTCCCGGAAGAAGTGTCCGCTTAAATGCAAAGTTTCGTTTTTTGCCTTGTATTCTGGAGATCAAGAGCAAAATTTTCCACCTGCTTGTCATGCAGACCCGTGAACGCAGGTCCCTACGCAGTGCTGCAGGTAATGCTGCACTGTATCGGAGCCTTGACCGGCCGAGACTTGAATCTGCTTCCGTTGAATGGATTTGGATCTGGCTCACATCTTCGCAAACCCTAAAAGATGTGCGGAGAAAGTTTGCGAAACGCATTTGGTAATGCGGCCTGCTTACCTCCTCCCAAGACGACTACAGGGCTGCCCTGCCAGCTCTGGAACTAACCGACTTGGAGAGTTGACGGCAGTCGCTGGAGCTTGTCTGCCTCTTCAAGTGGTTACGTGGAGAGATTAACTGCATGAACCTAGCATCCTTGGTCAAGCTTCGGATGCCCGTATGGTCTTTGCGACAAGGCCTTGGGTTTGACGCGTCACCTTTAAAAATAAGCGCCACTGTGCGAACGATGTGTACGTATAACGCCACGCCACCATGTGGTCCTGATATATTTCATCTGAATTTTAAATGTTTCAGGAGAAACCTGTTGTGCTCACTAGGACCATAACCCCGTTTTTTCTGTTAAATCTTTCTATCATTCATTATCATTGTCATCGTTTTCATTGCCTTTTTGCTCTGATCCTTCATTTATCTCGACTACATTGCTGGCCTGCCTGGTCAGGAGAGGGAGGGCGTCAAGATTGCTCCAATGGAGCGGGGAAAAACTCGTTGTCCCCATTCCCTTCACAATTCCCATAATCCGTTCATCCAACCCTTTTCGCTACGTCCCAGTTGAGATCAGAGGAGTCTCCCCGGGCCCGCCCTCCCGGCTGTGGGTCAATATGTAGCTTTATACCCCCCCCCCCCCCCCGCCTTTCATTTTTTAAATTTCTCCACCTATGGGTGGCAAAATTATATCATTGCCTTAGGGACTTTTTATTTATTTTCAGATTGGATTAAGCCTGTTGAACGTCAGTGTTGCAGGTAGGGGCTTATTATTCTACATTTTTTTAGGTTACCCCAACCTAGCAAATGCCTTTATGCTATTCTTTTCATTGCTGTTTTCTATTTTACTACTCTGAGTGTACCGCTGTAAAAGACCTATGGCTCTTAGGGGGCACATCAAATGAATGAATGAATGAATGAATGAATGAATGAATGAATGAATGAATGAATGAATGAATGAATGAATGAATGAATGAATGAATGAACCATACTCTCGTGTCTCGTGGCTTACACCGGCTCAACGGGGTTCCTTCTGTGTCCCTGACGCGCCCGAAGTCAATTCAGAGAGAACAATAAGAGAGAGCGGGGGAGAGATAGAAAGCAATAAACCCTTCTCCACCCAATGAAGACACGCAGTAGCGCAGCGGGAAGAACCGCCGGTGACCAATTTGATCGTCCTTCCACAGCCGCGACCCCGAGGCAGTACAGCGCTGCAGGCGCCGCTCGACGACGCCGCCGAGCAGGGATATGTGTGCGCTCGCCGATGCGTCCAAGTCACGCCAAACACTGATCGATAGCCGTTTGAGGAGACACGAAGGGAGAGGAGGACGCTGGGCGAGGCCCGGATGGCGCGCTTTCCTCGTGGGAACGCAGCACGTATGCCTCGTCTTGCGCCGCAGACCGCTGTCACCCTTTTGTTTTCTTTCCTGTTCAGTGATCCCGTGCACCCTATAACGCTCAAACGGTCAAGAACTGAGAAACGAGAGTACCTAACGTGCAGGAATCGTGGCCACGTATTGAGGACTTCAATGGTGCCGCAGAGGTGGAAACATAAATGTTGATGTTGAGTATAGCGTAGGTGTTCCCTCGTCTGCGGAACAAAACGAGGTTAGACCGTCAGTGCCACCGAGTACCCATCATTTTTACAATGGGTACTTTATTTCCCTTTATTCATGTGCTTGCCTTGTTTGAGGCGAAATGGGTGGGAGAAATGTGTGTTTGTCCATACCTCTCGCAGGCCAGAACAAATGAACCATTACGCGCTTTTGCCTTGGTACCGTGACGCCATTAAAGTAAAATCATCACCACCATCATCATTCTAAGCTAGACAAAATGCTGGCTTCACTGAACGCTATGTGAATTGCCGGATCTACGACATGGTATTACATATGGCCGCAATACTACAACATCATATTTACTTGTTTATTCCTTTTGAATTCAGAGCGTTTTGACTGTACAGGGTAGTGCGTCAGTACAAAGCAGTAAAGAAAAAAGATACAGCATGAAGACTCAATTCTGAAGGATTTTTTTTTACTGGTAGAAAATGCACAACCCTGGGGTCGTAGTTTGCAACGATTCATTTCCTGACTCATTATCCTGCCCTTTTGCCATCTGCGCCCTGTGATATCAGAGGTTGATAGCCAACAAACATGAGACCAATATCAAGGTGGTAAAAAATAAATAAATAAAACGGGAAATGAAGCAATATAAGATACATTTCCAGGAGGGTAAAAAAAAGTAATTTCTAAAAGCATTAGTTACATGGACATGAACGAGAAATCACCTGAACTTACGATAAAATTATAACGGACATACTAATGAACACGTTGAAGAAAACAGTATGGCAGACGGGCGTGACCCCATTTCATCGTATCATACAGTGTCGTACCGTGTTTTATAACACTGTACTGTGTCATAATCTCGGGTATTAATTTTCTTGGTAGTTCACGGCAGTTTTTTTTCAGCGCAGCGTGGTTTTTTTTTTTACATGTAGTTCAAATAGCCCGCTAGCCAAAGCACCGTAGGAAGGCCGTCACTTTGATGCCTATAACTACGTGCACCACTTCTTCCCGGTTTATCCTCCCCATGCCATGGCCTCTACCCCTTTCAAGGAGGCCAGCATTTGCTCTTATTTTGTGCCCTCGATGGATTCCTTAACTTTTTTGTTTATTTATTCCCCTTGCGGCTTTGGTGATTCGCGGCTTTCTTTGGCTACTCCATAATTCCCGGTAGCGTCCCAATTTTTGAGGAAGACGGATTGCCTATGCACATCCGGCAGGCCCTCGGGTTGCACGTCTTTCCTTTACGGTTTGCAGTTTTTGCTTCTCTGGGCGGCCAAGTTTTACGAACACGTTTTTTTTTTTCATCATCGCTCGCGCCTGACTTGAGAGTATTCTGTCCACATTTTGCATGCAAGACCACGAATTCACTAGCACGAACGTACGAGATCCTCACCACAAAAACCACAGAAAGGAAAGGCTCAGTAACTGAAGTAGTTACGCCCCTTTTCGGAGCGGCAGCGGGTAAGAAAACGATTCATGTACAATGCAAAGAGTGGATGTTTGGAGTGAGAATGCAAAACATTCAAACAAATCAAGGTTACTCCCATTTTGGCAAAGCGAGAACAAGATTCGCATCAAAAGGACTTCTGAAAGCACTTTTGCTTTTATTACACCTCTAGTATTAGCATAAGGGCCACAAAGGGGTGCGTAGCATCAACGTATTTAGTTATCTCATCGACAGGAATGCCTCTTCTAAAGCTAGCAGCTCAAAGACCCCCCCAGAAGGATTTTGCATCACAGCGACGTAAATGTCAATGACGTTAAAATTAGGTCGCGAATCGATAAGTCTCTTGTAAATGAGGTAGATGACAGTCCAGACTGCGCCCCGTCTCAGCAAGCGAGACGCTCAGAAAGAACTCTTCCTTCCGAACACCAAGCATGTGATATGCGCAGTTTTAAATATAAGCTATTGCGTTTCTCTAAACTTAATTAAACGTGCTGCGGCGACACCACCTGAAATCTGTGTAGGTAGCTCTGTTCTATCTGTGCAGGTAGACAGTCCTAGAAGGCTTCCCTTCTTCTGTCCTCAGCTTAACGCGTTCAGCCCACGCCACAGTTGTATCTCAGGTACGAACACGGAAGTGCTGTCTGGATCCGAATCAATGAAAGCGCTGAACTAGCACAGCGATCGCATTAAGACACCGGGAAGCTCTTTGATTTGCCCGGTGACCACCTGCATTTCCAATATCTTAGTCGGCACATGCTCGGTGGATTTCTGGACCCGGCGAGCATGTGCTACCTCGGAGTGTGTCAGTTCTCTCTCTCTCCCTCAATACTGCTTCATCATTTCCTGTTCACCGGCGTGCGTCAGCTAGTCACGGGATTTGACAAAACTTGTGCGGAGGTAAATTAAACAACTCTCTTGCATAAATATCTTGCAAATATACATAGGCGAGTGTGAGTGAGTGATCTAATGCGAGCTCCCAAATTTACAGACAATATTGTAGTAGTAATTTATAGACGATAGCTCAGAGCGCTAAGCAAGCACTTTTTTTTTAGTTTTACACGTGCAGGTGTAACTGTTGCAGTAAAATGGTTGAGCAATCAGTGCTCACAAAACTGACTTTGTCAGTACGGGATGACGGCAAATCATAATGAACTATCGCGAGAAGCCTTAACTAAAAGCTAAACTCTGCATTTTACCATAATAGGGTCCTGACATCTGTATATTTATTCGAGCCCGAAAGAAACACATTTGCACGTCAGAGCGACAGAAAGCCAAACAGGCTAAAATGACGATGAACTTCAGTGGAAGAAGCCAGCAACGACCGCGTAAATTTCACGTGAAAAAAAGAACGTCTCCTTCAGCGCCATGTTGCTTAGCATCGTAACTGAAAAAAAAAAGCGCCCGTCTCTATAGCTCATCTAGTCCAAGAAAAAAAAAACGATATTTCGGTCCTTCTGCTGGCGCAAGCAGTGCTTGTTTTTCCTCCCGAACTTTTCGTTAGGAAGCATATTTCATAGCTTCTCACCGAAGTTCATAGTCGGTGGTGATGTGTGGGGTCACTGCCTTATGATCATGTCTGCGGTGTTACATAGCGCGAAATAATCGCGTCATTCGGGTGCTCACCTCCTATTCTACCCCTGAAAATGTCTTCACTTTTCCTTTTTATTTCTTACATCCAATTCCGCTTCTTTGATCTCTGGTCTATCGGTGCCGGTCACATTGCGAAAGCAACGAGGTTTCTGCAACGGACACGCCTTATGGGGTTCCTGGCATCATTGCGTTATCCACAAGGCGCGAATTGAGTGTTGGTCCATTCACTTCGTGTTGTTTTCGACCATATCTTTACCATGCTGCGCCTCTGACAATGAGTGCATTCTGAACTTCGTCGGTGGCGATTATTCATCTTGATGGTTGATATCGCAAAGCCATTCAAAGACCACGATTATGCCACTGCAGAACAAGATGCAATTTCCGGACGCTGGCTCAACTTCTGTACTGCCCTAAGAAGGTTGTTTTGATTTATTTTCTTTTTTTTTGAAGGCGCTCCGCCGTGAAGTTACGAGACTTGCAAATGAACACTACACTTCATGCGAACACTTGGCGCCAGCTCTTGCGAAGAATGTCTGCTTTCGTTAGAAACACACTTGGGAGGTCGTCAGTAGAGCTTTAAATATTCATAGGACATACCTCTCATTCTCGGAGGCGTATATTGCGCGAAGGGGACGGTGCTCACAAAACAGTGATACGATTTTTCCGAATCACCGCTATTATAGGCAGAGAGAATGTGTTCTATACTAAAAGCACCAATCCCTGCCGAACGTTTCGACGCCAAATGATTGCAAATGTAAACTTGGGAGAAACGACAACTCGTCTGAAGGTAGGAAAGCGTGACTCCAGCTGGCGATTCTATCATTTCTTCGATCATTCCCATAATCGTGTCGGCTTAGACGCTGCAATCATTGCAGGCAGTTCAACGACCTAAAACTATTTTTTGATGTATTCAAACTCCGCGCCTTGACATCTTTTGAATAAATAAAACGGTTTTATTTATTGCTGACTAGAAGTGGAAAGTCGGGACAGTGTCTGACGTATTCGGCGTTAATAGATGTCGCTTCGTGGCGGCTGACACCTCTTCGCTGTCCGCTAAATTCAACCTGACACGGCGGGGCGCCATAAGTCGTCGCCTTCGTAATCGATTCTTATCAGTCTCTAAGCACCACACTCGCCCCGAAAATTGTCTCCTAAATGAATGGCCCCTCCTCTACCCCTGCGCGACGCCGCGCTGTCAATCCTCCGCGAAGGCTCGCTTCGTTTTCTGCGCTTGCACAACTGGGAGGAGTGTTAAGGCGAAATCTCGATCACACCCAGTAAAACCAGCGAGTAGATTAAACACACTTTGGGCATTTATGTTTCAGCGTTTTAAAGATAAGCGAAAATTACTTTCGTTGTCAGCGTTAACATGTCTGTAATTAATGGTAACAAGATGTTTTATTTACGCGGTTGAATGACCTGCCTCCTGAATGGTATGTCCCTTTACATAGAGATAAAAAGCCCTTGTGTCGAGTTAATATGTACGACAAAAATAACTTGGTGCGGTGTGAGAAAGTATTTGCACTATTGAAATAACTCTTAATAAAATCTGTTCTTGGCGTTTGCGTTTAGGGGGTAATAAACGTATTTCTGCTCATATTTTTTATGTAAAAGGTCACACGCTTCTTAATTAAACCGGCCTAAATGGCCTGCTCTAACCTTCAGTTAAGCTAGACGTCATAGGCAGGTTTCTTTTGAGGCACGAGTGTTATGGCCGTTCCTTTATGTTGTATGATTTGAATTAATGGTTTCGCTTCCCGTGCGATGAGTTATCATAAGCTACTTTTCTAGGAACATGTGTTCGAAATACGCTTTACTAGCTGGGAAGGTTGATTTTTATTATGGCAGTGTCCTTTCTGCTCAATAGCTGACGGTTTTAGGTCTCAGAAACATTCGCTTAAGCTGCATGCAAGAAAGGCACAAAAGACGGTGGAAAGAGTACGTATTACTGAAAAAAAAAAGTTCATTACGATATAAAAATAAAACACAAGGAAGATAATCACATCTGTGTTCGTATGTCATCGATGCTGGTGAATGTGTCTATTTATTTGTTTATATTTATAGATACTGCTAATCCTGTCTGGGATTGTCGCAGGAGGGCATTAAAAGGTCAATTAGAACGACTGAAAAGAATACATTAGTTGGTAATCATTTTAAATGAAAAACAACAAATGGCAAGGGTAAAGTATAACCACAAGTAATTTATCTAGTCAAATCTCTAGCATAACTAAAGAAAGGCATAAAATAACATAACGGGGGTTACATTTTGTAAAGAAGAACAATAGAACAGGCATGAGTTTCATGAAACACTATACAATAAAACCGAATACATTAGGATACGCTGCATGAGATACAAAGAAATTATTGTTAGCTGTTGTATAGCCGCACTGTTGGAGCACAAAGATTACGGGTTTATGGGGGTTTAACGTCCAAAAGCGACTCTGGCTATGAGGGACGCCGTAGTCAAGGGCTCCGGAACTTTCGACCACCTGGGCTTCCTTAACGCGCACTGATATCACACAGCACACGGGCATCTTGAGTTTCACCTCCATCGAAGTTCGACCATCGCGGCCGGGATCAAACCCTCGTCTTTCAGGTCAGCAGAGGAGCGCAATAACCACTGAGCCACCGCGGTGGCATAGGAGTGCAAGTTTAAGCGCTAATAGCCACACACTAACAGAAGTGCAATGTTTCGAATGAAGAAACACTTGAAGAATGATTTGCTAACTATGTATTATGCTCTCGACTGCTGCAGTATTTACATTGTGTATACACGAGTTACTGCACTGATGCTTCGCCTACTGGATGGCGTAGGTGGGGAGGGGGGGGGGGGGGGGGCTGTCTATTGGGCTCGTTAGCCCTCGATCGCATTGCCGCCGTGCGTGGCTTTTATGCATATCAGGTTTCCTCGTTTAAAGTGAGGCACCTCTGGTTGAAACACAGTAATCTCTGAAAATTGCTTTACGTTTCCACTGTGACGAAACCAAAGAATCCGGGCGTTACGCGACGCTGAAGTCAAGGACCTCCATCGACACCGAAAAGAGGCCCGACCAATGCCCCTCCTTTGCTGTGAAGGTAACGAGAAGTAGGTCTTCTGCGATGCGGCCGCGGCCTCTTCAAAGCGACGGTGCGGGGCTAATGGCTATCGCAGGCTATGCATAAGTCAGCGGCCACCGCATTACGACTGCATGAGTCACTTAGCCACCGCTCTCCCGGCCTGCTCTACCGTCGATCGCCCCTGCTTCGCGTTCGCGCTGACCCGAAGTGTGGCTCGAATGCTGACGCCCGTAGGGAGTGTTTTTACTTATATTTTGTTTTCTTTTTGCGCTGACGTCTAACAGGAAATGTGCTATGACATTTCTTTCCAAAGGCCGTGATTGTTGTTGTTTAACCTCACGCTCGAGTAAAAGATAAAATATATCGATTTATTAAATCTGCCGAAATCCTGGCTTGCCATGCTCTGTGTATTTCTTCATCATGTGCCTCGTCTTTTACGCCGTTCTAAAGCACAAAACTGCATCATATTTACCAAAATGCTTTTCATTTATAACATAACTGCCTAAAGGAAGCAAGCTTTCGTACGTGGTATTTATTTACATTTCTCAGCATTCGACAGATTTGCTGGTTGGTAAGATTAAACATAACAGCGTCTTGCACAGATTCTTAATTGACGTACAAGGTTAAGCTGCACATGCTCGCTCACAGGTTCCGAAGAATATGGATATACGAAACATTTTTTTTAATAAAGCGAAGATATCTGTGACAATGGAAGGCAGTGGACGTAGTACTGCATGATTGTGGTTGTGTGGATGCAATATTACTTTTTATTATAATGAAATGAGGTGTTTCACCAAAGCAGCAGGACACAGTCTATACCAATGGCCACTGCACAGAGTGGGCGTGTTCCTCCTATTAAGCTACGCCAATGGGTGACTCGGCTAGCAAACTAATGTGAATATCAAACTATTTCATGCGGTCCAGATGTTGGCCTGTGTCGTGCGTCAAGCCATAATTAAAGGTTTCGAGTCAATTCTGGCCCACCTTGGTTTATTTAAAGTCCGCCGAAATCTCAGTTAAACACGAGAACTTCGCATTTGGCCTCCGTCTAAATGCGACTGCCGCGGCCTGAAACGGATTAGTCACCGTGTACTTGGCATTTCAAAGAAAAATCTCTAAGCCTAAGGCACTAAGTAGTGCGCACTGCGTACTGCAGTGTAAGGCTCCGGCTGGAGGTAGGCATACGCAGAAGGTAACAAGTTTCCTTTCAGTACCTTTTTCCAATCGTCTTTCTTGCTCACACATGTACAGAGCGCGCCTTGTCCCCTGCAGAATGTAGGACCAATTAACTACTGTTGTAGCTCTGCTAGCGTTAACTCCCAAAAGAAACGCGCCGTGTTATGAGATATAACGCGCTTGTTGACTTCTCTTTTTTTAGCACGTTCGCATTATTTATGCGATCGAGCGGTGCTGCAGAACAAGTGCACGGCTTTAGGAAGCACTTCGCGTGCCCTGGGATCATATTCATCAATTTTTCACGATGCTTCTCGAAGCGGACTGTCTGGCGTTTGCACTGCTTTTGCTCTGGTACGACCTGCCTGAGTGCCGGAAAACACGTAAGCACTTGTGGTGTCTACAGGTCCTCACGTCGTTCGCGGTTGCCGTACGAATTTATCGTGTGTATGGCTTGACTGTGATGTTTTTCATTCCTTTTTTGTTGTCGAGCCAAGTTGTATTTAAGCACATCCTCTTGGTAAATGGTAACTTGCAGCCTTCGCGTTCCTTGTCTTTAGTACACACAACGCTGTACGCAGTGATAAACTACCGGGGCATTTTAAACGCGATTGCGTTAAGGTCCCCGTTGTGTATAACGGCGCTGTCGTCGGCGTTGTGAGCGAAAAATTCCCGGATAAGCAACTTAAGGAGCCATCTAGGTCACGTGACCTTGTGGCGTCATCACAACCTGCCCACCGGATTGTGAGCAAACTGCCCACCGTAACAGGCGGCAGTTAAATTAATGACTGGTCACGAGAGGTTGCTTGGGAAAGAACATTCGTAGGCGCGCTCAGTGGATGAATTTGTAATCGGAAACGGTCACTGTAGTCATATTGTGAGTGGAATCACTTTATACAAGGCCTAGAAATTCTTTTCAACAAGCAACAAGCGGGTATCAGTGTGAGGATAATGTTTGTGACAAATCAAAATTTTCTAGCACTGAATTAACCTTGACGAGTAGCTGGTGTAGTTTGGTAACGCCCTGCACGACGAGCACTTCCTCTTTCACATAATTTCGAAGGTTCGTATCGGTGGACGAAAGAGCATAGATATGTTCTTTAGGTAAATGAGTGTTGGACACAGGAATTTTCATACTCTTCACTGAAGTGCCTGTTTTAGTGTGCAAGCGCTACTTCATGGGATAAAACCGAGCCAATTTTGTGGTGTCGCTGACCTTGAGAGTACGGAAATAAAATACTGGGACTCGAACTTGCGCTGAAACGGACATACCAGATTTGCTGGCCACTGCATGAGAGCTCTATGCTATCGCCGGCAGCTGGTCACGCCTCGTGTTAAACTGCAACGCACTCTCGCACTGTGCATTGCACAACGTCGTCTTCATCAACTTCCATCTGCGGGGCGAAAAGGTCAGATCACGTTAACCTCGAACAGAGCTTAACCGGAGTGTAAAGTCGTTGCCAGACGTCCTGACAACCCAGCAAAGAAAAACCATGAGCCAGCCAGGCTAAACACATGATTTCGCACGTATACTCGGTTTAACTAGGTGAAAACGCTACCACCTTTTGTTGTTGTTGTTGACTGCACTGTGTACACCGCGGAACGCGCAAACCAAGTTACGTGACGTCATCAGGACCAAACAAAACATCGGACTATATTACCTACCCTGCAATTCGTACACTTAAGAAACTCACTCTAGGAGCATGCAGTTTTCAACAATTCCGCAAATTTTGCTTTTTAGTGCAAAGAGACGAGTGAAGCATTTCTGGTCGCGTCAGTGGCAGTGCTCGCAGGGACGGTAAAAGTTATGATTATTTCGTGAGCTTATTTTTGGTTCTTACCGAAGCGTTCTAAGGCTGCAAGGGTCAAAACTTTCGCTTCTAAGACAGCTCTATCTCTTCGAACACCGTTCATTGGGTGCCGTAGTTGTTTAGGTGCCGAATGTACCCGCAATGTTTTTCCCTACGTTCGTCTCTGGCTGTTACTGCAACATGAAGGAGCAGACCGGATGCTCATCTGAATAACCTTTCAGGTCTTTCTTTCTTTTGTCACTCTTTTTGTTGTCTTCATTCTCCTTTCGTTTATGCTTGATTCAAGGTATTTTTCCTCCATCCTATGCCGCTCCTTCGTCCGATATCAACTAAACAAAGCACGCCCTAGATATATGCAATAACAAAAAGGAGGTAATCTCTTCCTCCACACGTCTCCTACCCGCCTTTTTTCTCTTCTATCTCTTGCCTTTTTTTTTGTCTACGCTGAACGCAGTGCACGTTGATTGCTAGAAAGTGAAGTGCGTTGCTCGACTCGAACGGTGCGAGAGGGGGGGGGGGGGGGGGGGGGGGCGGCGCGCAGTGCACGAATGGAAACATAGGCGGAGAAGCCTGCTGGAGAAAACGATGCGCGAACCCCGAGATTCGAGGAAGAAAAAACCCGGGCGAGGTGGTGGGTTTGCGAAGCAGAAACTCGGCACATCTCTCAGGCCTTAGCACCCACCCACGCCACAATAACAACAACGCAACGACTAGAAGACGGCGCCAACAACGCGGTACCGAGCGTGAAAAATGAATAGACCTCGCATATTTCTTTTGCGAGCCACAAGCACGGCACATCAGGAGAGGGAGTGAAAGAGGGAGAGACGTCTCCGCAACCTTTCTTACGCGGAAAGAACGGGGGAGAGAAACTCTGTGATAAAGAGTGGGAGAGAGAGAGAGGAAGGGAGGGAGGGCTCGCGTACATTTCCAACGCAAGACGGATGCCGGCCGAACACGATTCAGGGTAACTCAATTTTGCCTCGGCAGCTCGTTTTTGAAGCGGCGGTGCAGTTTTGGCGTAAAGATGGGCGTCGTCGGGCTCGTGGAACGCGTGTGAGCGCGGAGCTAAAATAGGAAAGAATCTTATATTCCTCCGAGCGGCGGCGATGCGAAAGTGAGCGGAGGTATCAAGAAAAAAAAATAACATAGTGAACACACTTACTTGGCTTCACTTTGCTTATACGGGGTATACGAATAAAGCGAGACTAGACTGCCTTACTCTGATGGGGTACGTGCCGCACCTCGCTCGGAATATATTGTGATTTCGGCGGGGGAAACACTTCCCAAAAAAGGGGTATATAGCGTCGTCGTCGTCTCCACTACACCGCCGTTTCACCTCGTCCGAGAATAAAACGCTGTGTGCGGGGGGCTCCTTAGTGCGGCCCTTTGGAAACCGCGGGTTGAAATTGAAAACGTGATTGATATTCTGTATCAGCGAAAAATAAAAGTGTTTTCGTATCTATGGCAATTTTATAGCAATTCCAGCAAGCGCTCTCTTTCCCAGGTCGAGAATAGCGAGATATGAGTTTTGTTCTCGGCAGGGTTGAGCTTTTATTTTAAAGTCGTGGCGGTATACCCACGTGTTGTTCGGTTGATCCTAGAGTCGTAATCTGGTAAGAGGAGGGGAGACGTGGCAGCTAACCGCATTTATTTAATTTCCCGTTTATAAGTGAACATGTGGAGCAGTCAATTCGTCAAGAAACACCGCGGCTGCAATTCAGCGATATCGTTTTTCACGTTACTTTATCGCGGGTTTTATTTTCTAATGCAGAAATCCCAAGGGGACGTTGTTTACATAGAGCTATCAGTTCAATACAAGATATATTGTCACAAGTGCCTCCTTGTAAGAGTGCTTAAACTGCAGAACTGCGTTCTCCGCGGATAATGCGATATTACGACCGTGATGTCGAAAGTTTTAAGTGATTACTAACTGCGTTTAGATAGGAAGAACGTTTTTCAAGGGTTGCTTCTTTACAACTATGTTTATAGCGTTACAGCTTGGGAGGTACTAGTGCAAAGTACCTTTCATTGGTAAACTTTATATGGAGGTTTATTTTTACGTTATTTCATTTTGTTGGCCCTCATAGTTTTCTAGCAGCTTTTTGAATAAGAAAAACTACCGTACTTATTCGACTCTAATGCGCACTTTTTTTTCAGGAAAAAATCACCTAAAAATGACATACGTGTTAGAATCGAGTACGGAACAGAAACTACGCCAGCAACACCCTACACTGCAAATCAATTCGCGCAGACATTAGACCCCGCTGTGCTGAATACATTAACTTAAACATTGTACCCCCACAGGGAATAGAGAATGCAGAATCACGATCTTAAGTTGGCTCGCTCTCTGCAGCGGCTTTTCAGAATCAGAATCAATTTTCATTTACGTACTAAATCGTTATGTGCTGGAGGCTCCGCAACCCGCGACTGCATTGAAACCTATAGCTCATGAAACGTGTGGCGGCGTATGCGACATTTCAAAACAATGTATAAAACAGACTACATACTGAGGGTACATAATAAAGCAGGAGCACTGAAATAGCGTGTTCCTCCTGCGACGCGTCTACATGTGCAGCCTCTGAACGTGCTATTCGTCAGGTACCTTCAAGCCCAACAAATACTTCGCACAGCAACTGGAGCACAACAAAATGTAATACTACGACAGATGTGCAACTCCGCTTTGAGCTGATTCAAATGACTTGCAGCACCGCTAATCTCAGAAAGAGCGAAAAAAACACACTACTCAGTGCAAGAGCGTGGGCTTCCAGTATCGTCATCCGTATATCACTAATTTCGAGAAATGAATACGGCAGAAAATATGCACAGCCTTTGGCAAAAGTTTAGAGCCCTGGGGCTCTCAACGCTGTAATGCGCCCCTTGCAGGCTTCGCGAAAGGGAGGGGGGAGAAGGAGGGGGGGGGGGGGCAGATTGTGGCTATCAGGGATCCACAACCTGAAGGTGGCTTCCACGGTAACAACCTGGTGGGGTGGTTACCATGCAAGGTGGAGGGACAATCAGGCAATGGCAATCAAATTTCACTGATTAATGCCCTAAACCGGCAACCTTAGCTCTTCAAGTATAGAGAAGACCTAATGCTAATGCACTGTCATCACATAATGATGCTAAAGCCCCCCCCCCCCCCCTCCCCCCCGTAATTTGTTTACGCGCTCAGGCAGAGTTGCTTTGGATGTGTTTCGTGCCCCATATCTTATTATTTTGTGTGCAAAGCACACCTCCGCAGTGTGAATGACTAAATGGCATGAATGTGAATTTGAAAATGAATATGTATTTTTAGCGCAGCACGCGGGATCACTCTATCTTAAAAACAAATAAAGAAAACCATAGTGAGGGTACCAGTGTCGCGTTGCATCCATCGAAGTCCGCTATTCTCCATTTCTCGAGATTTTCTATAGTGTAAATATTGTACCAAACTTAAAACGGCCCTCCAGGAAAAAATCTGTGTTCTATTTTTATCGCTTTGGCGTCGATACGGGCAAACTGCGTCTCAATTCTCCTAAGGT
Source organism: Amblyomma americanum (assembly GCF_052857255.1). NCBI lineage: Eukaryota > Metazoa > Arthropoda > Arachnida > Ixodida > Ixodidae > Amblyomma > Amblyomma americanum. Next base: position 12,135,881 of record NC_135506.1, read on the forward strand.
TGCTTTCCGAAGAAAACATTTCGTGATGAGATTTCTTAGTGAACAAACAGAAGAACACGCCTGAACTGAATCCTTGTACAGTACTCGCCTCGGCGCCAACTCTCTGCACTTCGAGATATCCTGACTTCTAATATCGCGTGTCATCTTTCTCATCCTCTGCCGTGTGTGTTCGACCCGCGGAAACAAGCGCCATCTGTGCGAACAGTCGAAATCGCCCGAACCTGTTTTATGTCGCGAGCTGCAACAGCGCTCCTGGAACTTCTCCGCACTAAACGTCGATGGAGCGCACGTGCTTCGTAAGGACCTCCAGATGTAGACAGAGGAACAGTCAGAAGTGCCGAAAGCCGAGACATGCCTCTCTCATCTGTCTCCCTCGAGGACCTTCACTCAGACGCACACACACAAACGAAGACAAAGAAAGTTCGACGTTAAAGCAGGCACGTGGAAAAGAAATTGACCCTCGCTACACAAACCAAAGAAACAGGAATTTTCTTTCCTTCAATGTAATCGACTCCCGGCGTTGTCGGCGATCGGTGTGTTTCAAACCCAGCGGGGATTGCCGGAGCTCTCCTTTCTCGAAGGCGGTTGCGTCAGAGCCGAGGTCGAACGTGGGGCGCGGGCAATCCTTGATGTCAGGAGCTCGACTGCTCCGCGGACCGATTCGATATCGCTCCCGACTTTCTTTGTTCACCACTTGCGAAAGACAGACACCGTCCCTGAAAAGGGTTCTACGAATGTCGAGAGAACGCAGTCGTCTTGTGACAGCGCGCGTGGGTGGAAAAACTCTCGGTTTCCCACTAGCTCCACAAGCCTGGGCACCTTGGTTGAAGCAGTGGTGTGCTTTTGTCTCTTCGCGTATTTCCTCTAGACGAGAAAGCGCGTTTTCGCTTTCACTCCCTCCTTTATCCCTTCCCTTACGGCGCGGTTCAGGTGTCCAACGATATATGAGACAGATACTGCGCCATTTCCTTTCGCCCCCAAAAACCAATTATTATTATTATTATTATTATTATTCCGGGTTAAGCGACGACAGCCTGTCTTGTTAGACTTCTTGTGCCATGGAACAGAGACGCGATTTACTTGGCGTGTAAGCACGGCTTAGGAGACCTGCTGGTTTTGAATACTTAAGTGCGACACCGAAATGCTTTTGCGCGGAGGCAGATCCTATTTTGTGCTTATTTTGAGTTTTACTGAAGTGTTAACGCTATAAAATGTGATACCGAGTTCTCGGGTTCGAACCAGACCGCGGCGGCTGCGTTTCGATGGAGGCGAAAACGCTAAGGCGCCCGTGTGCTGTGCGATGTCAGTGCACATTAAAATTCCCAGGTGGTCAAAATTATTCTGTAGTCCTCTACGGTACCTCTTTATTCCTTTCTTCTTTCACTCCCTCTATCACTGCCCATACGGTGCGGTTCAGGTGTCCAACGATATGAGACAGATACTGCGCCATTTACTTTCCACAAAAACCAAGTTTCAAGTTTCAATAAGCCGGGTAGACAAAGCATATGAGTAAAACGCTAGTCATTCCTCTCACCTTAAGCCTCTTCCTTCTTATCGGTGAATATTGCTCCTTTCAATGAGCTCACCTATGATGCCTTGAGAGTTGGTAAATTAATTTATTCAGTTATTTATTTGACTGATTATTTGAATAATTCAGTTGTTCGCGCTAAAACGATGCTTTCAACGAGGCATGCCGTAGGTGACGGCTTTAAAATTTCGTTCACATGGGGTTTTTTCAAAGCAGGAAAACCTTAGCGTACACGTTTTTTTTTCTTGCATTTCGCCTCTATCGAAAAGTGGCCGCTGCAGCCGGGATTCGACCCAGCGACCTTTGGCTCAGCAGCCAATTTGGTATTAAAGTCTAGCGTTAAGACCCGTTGTTCATAAATATGCAGGAAAACAGGAAATTGCACTGTGAAGCCAGGCTTAGTAAAGCTATCGCGACAGCGTCAGGATAGTATAACAGACAAGTTTCAAAACCCTCACAGAGATGACAAGGAGGAGGAACAAACTAAAACAGGAGCGTCGACACTGTAAAAAAAGTTACGCGAGTGCGAGGATATGACGTCCACAAGCGTGCTGTTCTCAAGCACTCGCGAGCCAATCACGCAGGTCTGGAAGCAATCCGTCGTCTTCCGTTTGTAGACTCCAACAAAGCGACATTGCTATGGTGATATCGAGTAAGGAATCATACTAATGCGAAAGCATTAGATGACTCATCGACAGGGAAACCTTTGGACACCCAAAAAGCGGCTGCGTTACAAAACTCGTGCTTTGTCGAAATGGTGTGACGTCATCAAAGGCGGGAAAATAAGAAATGTTAACTAGTAATAGCCAGTACTGCTAGATACAACTACACCGGTTACAAAGAAATAGAATATAAATAGAATAAAATAAGAATAGGATTGCAATGCTTTGATATTGCTCGCGCATAAGTTACTTAAGAACACCCAGTAATTTTTATTCGGAACCAGTGCTACCCTGGATTTTTTGCACTCATAAACGAATCGGTTTTCGAAAAAAACGTTCGCCCCTTAGAACTGACAGAAGTGACGAAGATTTTTGCAGAAAAAAAAATACAGATGGTTCTTTCGTCGCTTGCAACAGAGTAAAGGCTGCTTCATCGAAAGAACCGAGGCCATCGCCTTAACAATCGGAATTTCGTTTGAAAGCAGGCCTCGTTACTTATACCTGTTCGGTCGTTCAAACACGCGCCCACAACAAAAGAGGTTGAGGACGATCTGCGCACCCGCGACTGTCGGCTTTGTTCACGACTGGACGGCGAGGACCTCCGCTAACTGAATCGAAACGTGCTCCGAACGCCGGGAACGAAAGCTGCTTAAAATGCGGGGCGGCCGCTGCCATAGACGCTAAGCAAAATCGAGAGTTTTATACCGCGAAAGAAACGGGCGCACATGCAAATGCCCAGGGTAAACGCGCTTTTATCTTACGTGTTCTAGCTTCTTGTCAGTTTCTAGCAAAAAGAATAAGATAATAAAAAAGACCGAGAAAAGAATCAACACCCGGAATCCTTATATAACGGTGTACCGGCTGGGGCAGACAAGTTTCTAGAAGCTTGCATAACAAGTCGTTGAGCTAGACAAACAACTTTTCGTTTTCTTTACGAAGAATCTTCTAAGCTCTTTGCATGACACGGATCGGGGCACGCATGTATTAGTTCGCTGAGCTGCGGGAGGCTGTAGATGGGGCGTCCTTTCACGGGGCCTCTCGACGATGTAGGTTTGTTCCTCAAATATTTTGCCACTCATGAAGCGCCGGGTTTTCAGAGAGCACCTCAAGATTCTCGGGAAGGAATAGTTTCGGAAGAGCTCTCCTGCACATGTCCAAGCGAATGAATTGAAAAATATACAGGTGCTTGTACCTGCTTTAGGTGAAACTTTCAAACTTGCAACCATTTCCATGTCCGGGAAGAAGAACGCATTTGTCCGAAAACTTTGTCTCCATGCTTGTTGCCCCGGGTTGCGCCGTTACTGCTGAGCCGACATGACTTTTCCTTGTTTTTTCCTTGTCGCAGCGATAACAAATTCTATCACAACTTCTTTACTCAACGTGGTGTAGAATGTGGTCGTTTAGAACTAGGGTATAAATACAATTACCGTTAATTTAAGCTCCACGACTTCTCTGTTGTCTAGATAAGTTGAAGAATCATTGATCCTGAGAATCACGGTACCGCCTAATCTTAAGAGAATGACCGGTACATGGCAGAAATAGAACGAAAGCAAAAACAACGTCAACTGAAAGGAATGCTATCAAATGCATTTTGGGGAAAAACAAGAGATAAAGAAAACTTAACTCGAGATAATAGATATGACAGAGACGACAATACTAGGTATATCTCTGTTTCATAACCACCTCCTTGCGTCCAATAGGATGGTGATTGTTTTGACTGAGTTGTTGAAAACGCGTCCCATTCACGTGACTTCAGATAAAGATTTTGAGCACGAGCCCAAATTCGGGGCAGTCACATAAGCCCGCACAAATAAAACAAAGCAAAAAAAGGCGGAAGCGACCCCGTTGACACAGGATAGTGTTCGCCACAATGCGGCGCGCAGGTCAGGTGAAATGATACAGTGTTTTCTGTTACCGGTTTTATCGATACTGCGAGAGAATGAAATTGAAGCAAACATCATTTTTCTCGAGTTAGCAAGTGTAGAAAGCCTTTCCCAACGCGTCGATAAGACCCGCTTATATGAAGCCAGCAGGAAAGGAAAAGTCAATAGCATCGCTCTTCAGACCTCTTCAATCAAGCGAAGAGATTTTGACCAGAGCACTTCATGAAAATAGTTATATAATTGCCGAGGCTGGTTAAATTACGGGGCTGCAGTTCCGCCTTATCTGCACTCGACAGGAAGGAACCAAAACTAGAGGAGGAAGAAAGTGATAAACGTATAAAAAGACAACGCAGGACACGGAGCGTTTGACCCGGGCTTCGACACATGGTGTTGAAACAGACTTTCTTCCCGCCTGTAATTTTTTTTTTATCTGGAACACACACACACAGGCACACACACATACGCAAACAAACACCTCTGGCATCGAAAAGCTGTGGGCAGTTTCAGAAGCCCTGATCAAACGGAGCACAGGGAGAGATTGTTCGATAGAATTACGCAAGCTTTAGGAAACGAGAGGCTAATAGAATTCCGTCGCCTCTCTCTTTCATGGTAATCTCGCTGAGCGCTGCGCAAGGGGCTTCGCACTTTTTTCTTGGTTCTTGGCTGCCGTTTTCATTCACTGCTCGCGGCGAGCTCTGGCGCTTCGGATTCGTTTAAAGGTCAAACACGTGATGCGAGCAGATCAAGAAGCCAATAGGTGACGGGCGGACGTAAAAAGAGCGGAGTTTTTCGCAATGTTGGAAGCAGTTTTTCCCGGGGAACGAATTTATCAGGTCTCGCTGCGCTAGTTTCTGTTCAGCAGGAGAAGGCGGGAGGCGGATCATTGTGATTGAAGGCATCACTTAGAACCGTGTTCCTGGGCTTGTCACTTTCAGTTTTATGAAAATGAACAGCTCTAGAAACCGAATAAAAGAAAAAAATTTAGATATATACGTGAAATTTCTGGTCCTAGTGCTGCGCTAATTCGTTCCCAAGGATTGTTCTTGCGAGTTGCGACGTATTAATGCCTCTTTCTTCTGGGTTCTTCCTGGTTACGAGTGAAGGAAGAGGAATTCTTTTATAGCACCCTGGTTATCTACCCGGCGAGCTATATCAGGCGGGGACAAAAAAGAAGGAAAGATATGCTCACAAGACTCTCGCACACACATACACACACAAAGTTTTCGCAGGGCGCGTACCAGGCCCGTTTTCGTAGCTAAGAAAATTTAAGAGGACACAGCTTAGCGTTTTATTTCAAGCGTGACAAGTTTTTCACTTTTTTCTTGGGTGCCCTCCTCCAATGATATGCAAGTAGGTTCTTCTAGGAACCTGACTGGAAAGGCGGAATGTCACTATCTTCTCAATATGGATATCTTCATGCCTCGTACCGCTACAGCGCCCTCTAGTGACACTGCAATGGCGTAAGATGTCAACTCGTGAGAAACGTTGCCTCTACAACAGATAAAGAACCTAGCGAGGGTTAAAATATTTTGCAAAGTTTATCACCTGAGTAGCACCGCTCGTCGCCGCGAATTACGCCCGGACAATACAAATCAGAAGGAAAGATACAAAGTTTCTAGACATATCGCCCCGTTTTAGCGTCAGACAGCACCACGTTTTGCCGGCAAGTTCTAACGATAGTGATGCTAATGGGCCCTCGTGACAGTTGCCATTAGACCCAACGTTGTCTCCCTGCACCCATAGCTTTATGTTGGGTGACGTCCCTAACGTGCGAGCCTCGAAATTTTCAGAAGCGCTAAAACACCGAGGACGCAGAGGGAACAGACAGGGACGAGCGCTCGGTGTTTTAGCGCTTCTGAAAATGTCAAATCTGCACCAACTAGCCCGATCCGCTACCCTTCTGAGCCTCGAAATCAATCGAGTTAGCAAGGCGCTCCGATGCACAGCTGTCGAGATGAAGAGATGTGACGTCAAATTAGGTAGCGTTTTTTTTTCTCAGTAAAGCTTTCACCCGCCTCTATCACGGTTAATTCCTGGCTTAAGAAGGTGCGTTGAAAGCTTATGTGTCAAGCCTGAGTCTTGGGGCACGGAATTTTAAGAAGCTGCGTTTAGGCGAAATTCCAACCCGAAGGGCACACTGTTCGTGATAGCACACCTATCGGGCTAGGTGCTGCAGCCGTTAGGTCTTGTCAAAGGTCGAACGGCAATCTGCTCGAGAGCTGCTATAAATGGAGATTTATTCCCACTGCAAACCAGTATAGTACGGGACCCGTTTATTAAATCTAACGTAAAAAACCGGGAAAGAATACAGAGAAGAGCTGTCAGGTTTATTTTTAATAAATATGCGAGGACTGACCCCCCCCCCCCCCCCTCCCCACTTTAATGGAGATTAATAAAATTGAACCACTTGAACATCGGAGACGAAAGCTAGGTTATAACTTATTTCTCTCTTATTACATAACAAACTTGGTCTGGATCCCTCATCATACTTAACGCCGGCACCAACCAGACAAACTCGTCAACACCATCCCAGTTCGCTAACCCCAACATTCGCTAAAACAGACACAAAATTTCTTTCTTTCCACGCACAATAGCAGATTGAAATAAGCTAATTAATCCACTTCCCTATGATTTTTAACCAGTTATTGCTATATTTAGTTGTTTTTTAAGAGTTGCATTTTTTTGTGGATTGAATAACTTGTTCGCCCACCCTGCTTGAGCTCAGTGTCCGCAGTATTTTTATACATAAAAAAAATAATAACCTGAACCAATTAGCAATTCGTGGACACTTTTATACGCGGCACCGCAGATATTGAGGATAGCGAATACAGGGGATCGAAACCTCTGTAAAGTTTTTGTAACTGCTAGAACTTCGCATGTCTTGAAGAGGGAATTTGTTTCTCTTGTCAACCGCAACTATTCCGTATTTTTAGCGGTGGGAAGCTACCGTCTGGGCCTGGGAAGCACACCCTATCCCCAATAGGGAAGGGGGTTGGAGGGCAGCTTGCGTCCGGTTACTTCTACACAGGCAAAATTGTGTTTAGAGTATGAGGTGGTAGCCGGTGCTTCAGGGCTTTGCCAGTCGCGATTAATGGCAAGAAAGGCTCCGACCCTCACTGGTGGCATTTACGTAATTGAACTCTTGCAAATCTCGACCTTCACTGGAAAAACTTAGCGCAGGTACGAATAGCGTAGTTTCAAGCGATACGAACTGGCAATAAGTAGATAGGGTAAGGACTGAACTTCAAAAGAAAGCTGTGTCCCATGTGCCGTGTTCCGAAAACTAACTGTGCGGAATGTGGTTACTGTGCCAAACTGAGCAGTTCCGAAAACGTGTCCTTGGTGTTCACAAGAAAAGGAGATTCTCTGGTACGTGCTACTAAATGTCGCGTTGTTTCGTCTGTATTTTTTTCACCTTTAGTCTTGGTCCCGTTCTACCGTGGCTTCTATGCACCATGAAATAGAGACGGGAATTCGAGAAGACTCGATGGCGCGGACGTAATGATACACTAGCTACATGTAATATCAGGAAATGCGCCCTGAGTTTGGCGTGTGAAATGGAGAAAATTTTTGCGGGGATAATGTGTCACGCTAAGCACGTCACACCGCTACCTTCTGCAGTTCTTTTATTGCGTTTTTTTTGGGTCTTCTGCTCCGGTGTGCTTTTAACATAGTTTTCTGGCAAGAAGAATAGTTGCTTATTTATTTTTTTAGTCGTCGTCTACAACTGCTTACTAAAACATAGAGCTTGTGATAAAAACTTCTGCCTTTTGGCAGGCGTACTGAATCTGCTGCTACACATGTCAGACTATTTTTTTTTCATTTGTTTACCTTGCAAGCAGCAGTAACTTTGAGTTCAAAAAGGTCTCTCACATTTCTGGAGAGCGTATTGGAAACAAACTTGATTGTACTAAGCAACTCCTTTACGAAACAACTCATCAGAGCTGGTTAAAGCATAGTTACTGTGCCCAGCCTTCCTGGACATAACCAAGTAGTGCTATCGGTCGGCTGTCAGCAGCGAACATCGCCTAACTTAATGATAGTATACTATTTTTAACTGAGAGAAAACTAAATGGAGCGGTCAGACGGTGCATGAATACGTTGAATTTGATAGCCTGCACTTCCCAAGCGCTGCAGAATTGTATTTACAATGAGCTTCATGCGCTCGCATTGCTCTCATTGACTAGTTTTGACGGCCATAGTAAATCAATAAGGCGTACCAGAAATTATAACTTCCCGAGGTTATTTTTGATGTTCAGCGCCACGCAGTACGTGGTGGCAGCCGCGCTAACTACAGGTGGTCAAGATTGTCTGTGCTTAGCTGTGTGACGTTCCTGTTGCGTTAGCTCACTTCCGTTACTCACACTATTTCTTTCTTCTCTGCAGGTGAGTGGGCGATGGAATGTTGTTCAGCTTGGTAACCCTACTCCGCTTCTGCAACACACTACTCTGAGGGCGTGGCCAGGTGAGTTTGCCGCGTTAATGACTGTGGTAGCCTAACCGTTCGTTAGGAGTTAACGTTCTTTCGAAAGGGTTGGCCGTATTATGATAGTTACATGCTCTCACAGTACAATTATTGACATGCCTTAGGAACTAACTGGCAGAGCGAGAGTGATAAAAAAGCATTAACAAGAAGATCTTGAAACGTGATGCGAGAAAACCGTGATAGCAGTTCGATTTGCCCTGGATGCTTACTTTTGATGCTTTGAATGTAATGAGTGCTTTTGCTTTAAGCCGAGGCATCACACAGACGACGCCGATATTTTCCCCAAATTCCAGTGGTACTGAAGTCAGAGTAACATAAACAATGGCGCTCAGAACAATGATTGAAAAGCACATAAAAAGGAGACAATTTGTAAAATAACAACCGATTTCGTTACTGATTTGTTGTATAGTAACTGGTATTGTTATACTGATCTAGTAAGTGTTGCCATAAAAACTGCTTTAGTCCTGAGAATAGTGATTTACTCTAAACAATTAGGATTAATAAAGAAAGGTTGAAAATGCTATAGAATACTTCAGAAAGAGATAAAAAAAATACGGTTCTCTTTCTAGCGAATAATAATGGTAATGCTATCTTTTAGACAGCGAACACCATCATAAATTACTAATTGAGCTTTTTGAGAGTGTTTATTATAGTCCTGTTATCAGCCTGAAAAATACGTGAGTGACATTTCAACATATTTTAACGTGTTAGGACTGTCACTCATTGAATAAAAATTTTACGAGTCCCGACAGCTTTTTGATTGCGCTCTGGAATCGCCTGCACTAGCGTGAGTCGCTATCCGAATACCTCTTCGACAGTCGTTAACAGATAAGCCCTTTTTGGTTGAATGGTAAATAACGCCTGCCGCTCCATTTTTTAAATCACGTGTGTGGAACACTATTGCTGGATAGCGTCAGATTTCATTATCTATTAGCTTCCTGTACAAGTTTAGGAAACTCATTTCTGACAGCTATCTGTGCCACATGATATTTTCTTTTGTGTTGTGTTCACTGTGCACTGCTTGAATTTATTAGTAACAACCTATCTGTCACTTTGTTTGTGCTGTGTAGGCAAAAATGTTACATTAGGTATTTTTGTGTGTTTGTTGTACCCTGCCGTTTTTACATGAATTGTTAACCCCATTCCTGCAATAGCTTCAATAGGAGCTGCAGTGTGTAAAAATAAAAATGTGAGTGTCTGGCTAAGGGATCTGAAGCTAATTTCTTGCTTAATCCCTTCGGACATGCTAAATTGTGCTTGCGATTGGGCTGCTGCTATTTGAACGTTATTCCGTCAATATCTGGATGTTTTTCATGAAGCAAATAGCATACTTGAGACGTTTTTCGAAATTCCTGCAAAACCTTTCGTTTTAGCTCTTGATTGTGATGTGTTCGTGGTCGGAATCAGGTCTAGGGCAAATGGTCCAGTAATACTTATACTTCCAGTCATGTATGCTCTTAGCTTTCGCCACAAAATTCGGTCGTATGGAGGAAAACATGATTAAATTGGATATTGATTGACTGTATACACTGGGCTGGGGCCTTTGTCAGGCCTCCCTGAGAGCATTTAGTCCCAGCCTCCCCTCGAATACCGAGTATCCAAATCAAATCAAATCAAATCGAATTTCCTTCATGAATTCGTGTTGTTTAGCCCCAATTGTTGATATCAATAGACGTGTGATTTGCTGGTAGTCATTACTAGCCTCAAGTTAAAATGGTTTAGCTTGGTAGGCGCTCCGCACTTTGAACTGAACAAGACCAGAGCATATTCTCAAAGTTTCTTTTTGCGCATGCAACTTATCTTTTTTCTTTTAAACTTATCAGTGTTGTAACATGCTGGTGCCTTTTATAGTGAATCCAGACCTGCTTCTGAGGAGAAACAATGCGCTGGTTTCGTTTATTTGTTCATAAGATTCTACAGGCTCAGTGTCCGATCGAAGATGGTATCAAGACGCATGAAAGAGATATGGACTTAAAGTACTCAATCAAAACACAAAAAAGAGCACACAGGTTAATCTGGAGACTTGACGCAGTGACAACTTCAGTCTTCTACTGTGTATGAGGAAATAAAGTAACTGCAAGTTTGGGTATCTTCGTGAAATGAAGGACGGACTAAGCGGACTAACCAATAAGAACAGGTACGCAGGAACTTTTGTCATGATGTAGACAAAAGATGAAACTAAGCCTGAATTATCGCATCCTGAACAGGGGTAATAGTTTTCCTTTCGTTAGATAAGGCTTTAATCAAATATCCCAATAACAATTTTCTTTGAGTGCACCGATTTTTTTTAAATTTAATTAATATCCTTTACTCAGTATGCGGAAACTACATACTACCGTGATTCAGCACTTAGTAATAAGGCTACTGAGAGGTCCAGAAGGAAATACAACTCGCGTCCTCGGGAGACCTGGTAGACCCTATGAAAACTGCGCAGGCACCTAGGTATTTAGTCAGAAATGTAATATGCGTCTCCGCATTCTGGCTGTAGCCACTCTTGCGCACGCTGGCGCGTGGCCCGCCAGAGAGCGTAGGAGGCGAAACACGGGGCGCGAGGAAGGCGGGGGAGAGAGGGGGCACCTCTCCCTCTTCACGTAGCCCAGCTCCACAGAGGCCAGCATTGATCGGCCGGGCCCACCTCGGCGTGCCTGGTTCACTTAACGCGAGCTTTCCTGCCACCAATCCGCGGCGGCCAAGCGATCCGTGAAACCCGGCGCGCTCGCTGCCCCCTCTGCCGCCGAAGCTCGCACGTCCACTGTGTGCCTTTGGGCTTGCCTCGTTCTTTTACATCCAGTTTGTTTCCTTGGCCTCCTCTCGGGTGTTCCCTGTGCTGCTCGCGTCTCGGGTTTTATTAGCTCTTAAAGATATACGGACTGAAGGAAGCAGAGCAAAGAGCACACAACATGGCCCCCGAGCAGTGAGGTAGAGCTGCACTCTAGGAGGCCCTTGTTATTCTTTTTTCTTTCTCTCTCTCTCTCTCCATCATAGCCCTTGGTCCACGCGCGAGGAAACTGGGACAAGAAAGATAAGCTCAGAAGGGTGCCCGGGAGTTTGCTTATTGCGCTAACTCGGCTTGTTAGTTTCGCATCTTTTTGTTTTCCTTCTCGTTCCCACGATTAGCATTCGCGGGCGACACGCTGCAGTAGTGATTTTTCGTTGACGCAGGAACTAGGGCAGGAAATGTTGCCGTGTCAGTGTGCTGTTGCTCAAACCCCTTTCGCTGGCTCGCTCCATTTAGTCATTCACTTATTCAGGCTGCTCTCCTCGTTCTCTCATTATCTTGCTCTCTTACTTTCTTACTGTCTGGCTTGCTCCCTCACTCGCTCTCTCAGTGACAAACTTATCCAACTAATTCGCCACTGCACTCACTAGCTTAAACTCACAATCTCACTCACTCACTCACTCACTCACTCACTCTCTCACTCTCTCACTCTCTCACTCACTCTCTCACTCTCTCACTCACTCTCTCACTCACTCACTCACTCACTCACTCACTCACTCACTCACTCACTCACTCTCACTCACTAGCTCTCCTTGCCTACTATTTTACTGCCTCAATCACTCATTCCTACGATCACTGGCTCCTCCCTCACGCGCACATTTGGTAACAGGCACTTAGTCACTCGTTAACTCAGAATGCTCTTTATCATGCTCATTTAATCATTCAACCAGTCGCTCAACCCGTCACGCGCGCATTCACTCACCGACTTGCTAATTAACATAGCCTATTCTGTCCAACTCTCATTCACTAACTCGCTCGCTAATTACCTCTTTGTTTTCTCTCCATGCCTTTTTTTTTTTTGCAGCGACTCACTGGCGAAAGGTGGTCTCATTTCGAGCGGATGGCGGATAGCAGTCCCCAGACTAGTCTAAAACTAACCCGCCTTAAAACCTCGCAGAAAAGATCTGCAAGAGACGCAGCCCAACGCATAAACGAACGGTTACGTTTCCCTAATGGTGGGTCCATTCGAAAGTGACCCAGTTTGCGCGTTCACAAAGCTAGAATAGGCGGCCAGAAATTGGACCCCCTCTCTTTTCTCACGCAGTGGTCGTAAGGACGAATTTCTCGAGCCACGAGTTCTTTCTTGAACCTAGTGGAGCGCGCATTTCCTCGACTGTGGCCGATATTTGTCCGATTTTGTTCTTTTTTTCTTGCGTTATTACTATTCGCTCGAGGCCATTTATTCACTTGCTACATACGCTTCACGTCATTCGGCACCCCCATATCGCAATTCCCCGTGCTCAACGGAACATCTTACGCTTCGTTTCATGCAGGGGAGTGTCTTTGGCATTCGATGCCATTTTTCCTTTATTACTTAGGAGCATGATTCATGCGGCTCAGAAAAAAAAAATAACAACGTTCGCTTTGCATATTTAGAGTTTTTTTGCAGGAACTTCAAAATGGGGCGTAACTTTCTCTCTCTTAATGTAATCTTCATCGGCGGCAACCTTTTCTCTTCTTGAGCTAACAGATATTACGAAAACAGCGCGTTCCCCTAGGCTATCTGCTTATTCTAAAATAATAATGATAATAATAATTGGTTTTGGGGGAAAGGAAATGACGCAGTATCTGTCTCATATATCGTTGGACACCTGAACCGCGCCGTAAGGGAAGGGATAAAGGAGGGAGTGAAAGACGAAAGGACGAAATGACTAAAATGCCGTGATGCTACTTTTAAAAGAAAATGCCTTCCTTTAAATTAGCCAAGTGTGGACACAAAATTGTTTACCCGACCCTGTTTGGGGTCCATCCACTTAAGATGACGCATCTGTAGCTGTTGAAATGATGCCAAAACGACTCCTGATAGTAACCACATACGTGCTTTCCTTCTGATCGACGTTAAATGACTCAAACCTCGCGCTGCACGCGTTAGTGTAACGATAATAGGATTGTAGCTTTGAGGAAGAAAGCGCACTATCAGAGGTATTATCACTAATGCATTCAGGGGCAATAATAATTCGGAATAACTAATTTTTTTCTGACTTCCTTCAGCAGACACTGCCCTGGACACGTGCACAATCCAGACGACCCCCTTAATCGGTTGGTTCAGGTGTCCAACAATATATGAGACAGATACTGCGCCATTTCCTTTCCCCAAAAAACCAATTATTATTATTATTATTATTATTATTATTAACCGGTTACAAGCTCGGCGTGTAACGCAGCTCTGGCTTGGTGAGATTGGTCTTACAAGGAATAGCGAAGCTGATTACGACGCACGAAGTGGTGTTCGTGGGTTGCGATTGCATTACCGTGTTTACACGAATCTAGCGCGCGCTTTTTTCCACAAAAACTGAACCTCGACACGGGTTGCGGGTTACAACGGGATACAAAACCGACACCATGTTACTTACGCGTGCACGTTAGATATCGAGAGCGCGTTAGGTTTGTGGGATCGTAATAATTAGATAATTACAATACGCGACAGAGCAGCCTGGTCACCGCTGACAGTCCTGAATAACTAGCTCTGTGCAATGTAGAGAAGGCATCCAGCGGTTTCTGTAGTTCGCCATAATTTAGTCAAACAAAGACAAACATACAGAAGTATGAACACGGAGAAGTACAGAACATGGAGCAAGGCCATTCGTGTCCCTTGATTTTCTGCTTTGTTTCCGGGAAAATTTCCAACGGAAAGCGTGAGCTTAGGCAGCAATATGTACTCTTAAGCTCCTCCGTAAGGGGGACCGAGAACTACGCGGCGATGAGGCTACGTAAATTTCTTTTTAAATCCAATGCAGCCTATATGCTCATTGTACGGTCAGTATGGGCTAAAAAATCACTTTCGCGTTGAATTTTTCATAATAATAATTGGTTTTGGGGGAAAGGAAATGGCGCAGTATCTGTCTCATATATCGTTGGACACCTGAACCGCGCCGTAAGGTAACGGATAAAGGAGGGAGTGGAAGAAGAAAGGAAGAGAGAGGTGCCGTAGTGGAGGGCTCCGGAATAATTTCGACCACCTGGGGATCTTTAACGTGCACTGACATCGCACAGCACACGGGCGCCTTAGCGTTTTCCCTCCATAAAAACGCAGCCGCCGCGGTCGGGTTCGAGCCCGGGAACTCCGGATCAGTAGTCGAGCGTCCTAACCACTGAGCCACCGCGGCGGGGTGAATTTTTCAAGCAAATCTGAAATATTTAACAAAGTGAAATGTCTGCTTTGGAAAAAAAAGACAAAACGAACTGCTCACAAAAAAAAATATTTTCTAGCTCTCTTGTTTGAGAAAGTTGAACACAAACAGACATTGAGCGCTGGCCGGCGCACCTGAAAACGATAATATTTCTCTGCGCAGATGATAGCCTCCTTAATATTTGCGCAACTAGCAATGTATCGCAAGTCATATTCATGTGGCTTTGAGGAAGTTTGGTTTGGTTTATAGGGTTTAACGTCGCAAAACAACTCAGGCTATGAGGGACGCCGTAGTGGAGGGCTCCGGAAATTTCTACCACCTGGAGGTTTTTGACGTGCACTGACATCGCACAGTACACGGGCCTCTAGAATTTCGCCTGCATCGAAATTCGACCGCCGCGGCCGGGATCAAACCCGCGTCTTTCAGGTCAGCAGCCGAGCGCCGTAACAACTGAGCCACCGCGGCGGCTTGCTTTGAGGAAGTATTTACCTCGTTAGAGCTTCTTTTTGGGTGAGTTGATGCATATCGACCTTGTAAAAAGTTTTTGCGCGAACATGCACAGGCCACAAGAAAGACAACACGCACGCACGCACGCACACACGCACACACGCGCACGCACACACGCACACACGCACACACACACACACACACACACACACACACACACACACACACACACACGCACACACGCACGCACGCACGCACGCACACACACACGCACACACACACACACACACACACACACACACACACACACACACACACACACACACACACACACACACACACACACACACACACACACACACACACACACACACACACACACACACACACACACACACACACACACACACACACACACACACACACACACACACACACACACACACACACACACACACACACACACACACACACACACACAGTGCTTTTGTGTACTATTGGAGACAAAAATCTCCAGGACGTGTCGTCGGGAACCGAAGCTGATAGCTTTGTGGTTAGCTGTGGGCTGGAGACCACACTTTCCGAGGTGAAAGTCGGATTCGCGCCCTATGATGTGTGCTAGTGATAGCAGGTGATCGCTAACAAACATCGCAGCTATTAGCCAAATACACTTGTCGCGTCCTGGAGGATTCCATTCCCTCATAGTACTTGTATTTCTGGTGGTCTGTGTCTGTTTGCTATAAACCTTTGTACAAGTATCTACCTTGCGGTTTATTTAGTGGGCTCTTCCATAGCTACTAGCAATTTTACGATTAAAAAGGACATAAATGTTTAATGCAGTACTAGGTGATGCAATAAACTTTGCCTCCTTGTTATCTGGTAGCGGAAACTAGCGGGATTCGAATGCTTCGATCTATTACTTCCACTTGCACTTCACACACCGACGCCTGTGCCTGAGTGCAATACATTTACACTGGAAGAATTTCCGAGCGTTATAGAGCAAGAAACCACGGCTGCTGTAGCGAGGTGTCGTTAGGAGGATCTGAGGGTAATCTGAAGGCCAACCGTAGCCAGAGCTAGCGGATAGATGAGGCGGCGTCGCTAAGCGATAATCTTGTTTGCTCTCGTCCGAACACACGTCAGATCTTGGCACCGCGCGCAGATTAGCCGGGCCTCGCACGCCACCTTGTAGAACGGTGGAGAAAGCACATGAAGAAAGCTTAACGCCTTTAACACCAACCTTTTTATCTTTCTCACGATTAAGGGTTATGTTTTTATATGATTTACTAGAACACACCCTGCTCCAATGCTTCGCCCGATTCTGCTTGGCAAGTAAAGGAAGAAGACAGGTAATCTGATGTACTAACTTGGGACGAAAACAGGCTTAGGAAGCGTGCGACTAGTGCTGTTTTGGCGGGCCCGCATTCTATGGATGACTTTTCAAGAGTTCACGGAGCGTAGATAATGCAAATGAGAGCCCTTCAATGCAATAGCGCATCGTAGAAAAGCACGCAAATGGACTAATAGACGAAGAAATAACACGAGGGCAAGCGCTTTTTTATGTGTTCTTTCTTCGTCCCTTTGCGCAATTTTTTTACCCTGCATTAAAATCCACTTCGCCAATTTTCTGCCTTTGTCATTACAGTAAAGTTTAACGAAAAGTAGGGGAATTTATGTAAGAATGATAATGACGGGTGAAAGAGCCAATACCGGACGGCAGCAATTCTCGTATCTTGGGACCATGTTTAATGCGAAAGATTAGAAAAGAGAAAATTACTTGACGCCTGAAAAATAAGTTGAGATGGCTTGAGATTAGGAATCGTTGATATGTTGCAATACCTCAGGCCGAGAAAGTTGCCATGGACGCGCATTTACTTACCGCATTGTTCAATTATGTCAACAGTACATAAATAACCTTTGAAGCGTTCGCTGTCTAGCTGACATGTAATAAAATTTAAAGACATTTAAAAAACAAATATTTTATGCAGCTTTGTGCACAATGTTTTTTTCCTTTTCTCTAAAGGCACAACGCGCGTCAAGTGACTTCAACCACTCGGCTGAGATAAACATTTTTTTTTCAGTTGTTTGAAACGTCCTGCTAGGTCTGTATACGTCAGGAACATTTAATGTGTCTTCACAAAAATGCGCTTGTCTCGACAGAGACTAAAACCTAGACCATGACCATAGCCACAAAATCACACTAGGCCGTTTATTCTTTCAGTGTCTGAAGACATCAGCATACGCGAATGAACAATGTTAGTTTCGCTCAACAAACAACTCCGAAAAGAAAATAACCTCGACTTTTTCTCTACTTCTTCAAAACTTGAGACAAAAAACTTTCTGGTAGACAAAGTTTTTCAACGAAGACACTGTACTTTGACAATTCCTCCTTGAAAATCTACGTCTTTTGCACGCGAGAAATAGCACTAAAAGGCTCAGAATATGACGGCGCAGAACAGAAGTTGGGTCTCGAAGAAGATTTCTGCGCCAGCCGTGAAACGAAGGTGAACCGAAAGGCTTATTTGCACCATCCACACTTCTTGGGAGCCGTGCACGTCATTCCACATTCGATATAGAGACGTCACGGCACCGACATTGAAGAATAGGAGGCGAATTTCACCGCGGGCTATTCGTTTCCACGGCACACTGGGGGAATGCCTCAATGTATCATTCTTCTAGCTTCTTCTCTACCCAAAAACAGCCTTTTTTCCATCTCGTAGGGGATGAAAAAATCGTCCTTTCAACTCCTGCATGCACGGCTTTCGAACATCTTTGGCGCTAATGGAACGGGTACCTTTTTGAAATGCGCGTTACGACTTACAAACGCTTTACAAAGAAAGCACATGTGTTTGTTAGGTTTTGTTTACAGAGGCATCATATGGGTTTATCTTATCACGCTACCATGCGTGCCGAATGATGATCATTAAACTCGATAATTTGCACCTTGTTGCTGTTAACGGTGGTTTCTCAGCTATGGTTCGTAAGCGATGGAACAATGTGCTTTTTTAAAAGCCGATATGAAAGCGAAATGCTGTTCGCGATTTGAAATAAACGGCTTGAATTGTGGCATACCGTTCGAAGATAGACGCTCGAAGCAGCTCCAGTTATACAAGGCTCCGCACTAAAACTTGCTACTGGGCTAGTTGGTAAGTTGTCCTTTAAAATGAAAACAGCGCAAAACATACGACCGCAGGACGAAAAAATCACACGGCACAGAAGAATGCTGGTACAATAAGCGTTGATTGCAAGCAATCTTCGGCGACTACACAAGACTGAAACGTTTTGAGGCTGAAAGCACCATGCAGATTTTGCGAATGTTATATGTTTCAAAATAGTCTTCTTACAGGGAACACTTCTGCTCTAATTGTATTGAATTTCTTGCACTTCTTTGGAGAAAAACACAAATCTAGTTGGAAACCAGAGGACTCTTCCATTTCTTTCATGACATCATTGTCGCCATAAAACACACATATTTAGGCAGGGCCCTTTCAAATTTGGAAACAGGCAATGTTTAAAGTGAGCGGTATCCGGAATATGGAATCAGTGAAGAACACAATCTATAGCGAAAGTCACGAGGTGTTACCATGGCAACGGCATGTCTTAGGTTTTTCGTGACACCACCACGGATCCAATGAGAAGCACTAATACGAGTTTTAATGGCAAAAATCATAGTGAATCGCTTGTGTTGATGAAATTTGAGCCAACATCGCAGTTTGAACGATAGTTTGTTGCACGCTTCCCTTAAGGCAGACGCATTCGAAAATGGCATCTAGGATCAGATTAAAGAGAAAAAAAACGCTAACATCAGTGCCTATGCAATATTGTCACCTGACTGTTCCGTGACTGGCGCTGGTCATTAGCGATGCTTGACCAGACGGTACATAAATAACCGGCCAATATCGAATCAGTTCAAGTATACAGAAGTTGCCGCGCTAGCAAAGCGGTTATGATGCTCGGCTGCGAACCCGAACGACGCGGGCTCACTCCTGGCCGCGGAGGTCGCATTTCGATGGAGGCGAAATGCTAGAGGCCCTTGTGCTGTGCGATGTCAGAGCCCCAGGTGGTCGAAATTTTCCGAAGCCCTCCACTACAGCGTCCCTCATAGCTTGAGTCGCTTTATGATGTTAAATCCTATAAAACCAACCAAGAAACTCACTAAGCCCCACTGGTAACTTTCCAACCGACAATCATCGCGACCTCTTTTCACACTTCCACAAGCTCTGGTAGATTTTTGTAAAAATTAGTTCTGGAGTTTGCGTTCAGATTTACTTACATAACTCTGTGGTTAGCGTTCTATCTACCATAGCGGCCGGCAATCTTTTTCTCAAGTAGTTTCCCCGAAGGCTTGCGCTGTCAACCTATTTCGACACCCCACTTTTAGAACTTGCGGACGCAATACCACACCTACTAATTTCTGCGGGCTCTTGCTTTTTATTCCATATTCCTACAAGTATTCAGCGCAAGTTCGCAAAACTCACAGCGGCTCCAGCGAAAGTTTGCTTGGATTGGAGAGCTGCAAAGATTAAGTGAAAGGACGAAAAAAAAAGCGACGTTCTTTGAGCAAGAAGGCCCCTTTGTCCAGCTTCTAAGGAACTAAGGAACTCGGCAGCCCACTCCGTAGACGTGAGCGAAGAAAGTTTGCTAATGGAAGCACCGTGGTTAAACTACGCCTCGATCTAATTGCGTGCAGCGTCACCGACGCTTGAGGCGTAGCTCGTCCAACATGTCTTGAAAGAGGCAGTCCTCACGCGCAATGCCATTTTTAAAGGTTGTGTTTCCAAGAACGCTTTCTTTTCTTGTAAGTCGTAGAAACATTTGCCTTCTCGTAGTGGTTTCCTGGGAAGGCGTTTTCCACCATTGCGTTTAGTTAAAGCTGATATTTAAAAGTCACCGTAATGTGGCTTCCTGAGGGTGCGTTCACCTCATACTGAAGATCAGCCGTGTTGTTGTACGCTCTTTGAGGTTTGGTAGCACTGCACCGAATTCGCCAAGTGGAGTTAAACAACGGAGGTTGGGGAGGATTGAGGAGGCGTGGGGTGAGGAGGAAGGGATTGTCCCAGTTGGACTTACCAGTCCTTCCCTCGCCTACCACTGATCCGGCTTTACTCAGCGCAGCTAAGGGATGCGACGCCGGCGAGGGGAACCTCCAAGGGAGTTCCAATTAAAACCAGCGCTCCGTTCACAATGACCGCAGGCCTCATGCACAGGCACACACACACACGCAGAGGATCAAGCACTCATACGCAAACACACATTCCCATAGGCAGTGTAGGCACTCGCGGTTTTAGATGCGTTCAAGAATGGCGCGCTTTTAAGGCATGCTCGCGCGCGCACATACACACACACACAGGCATGACCATAAGGACCAGCAGCAGTAGGGGTACAGAGGAAACGGCTCAATTACGGGTGCACTCAGGACCTTCTCGAATGGGTTGAGTGAGAGCGGAGTCGGAAAGAGGGGCAGTCTACAGCTGGAGAGGAGGCGCATCGCTTTGCACATAGCGAGCATCAGCGTGGAAGGGAATCTCGGGTAGAATTGGACGTCTGCCACATGGAGTTCGTTGAAGGCTCGTCCAGTATGAATGGAAGAGGACAGTATAGAAGCGCGCTGCGGCAAGAGATCTGTACGAGGTGAGCAGCGTTACAGGATCTAGAGCTGGAATCAACTAGCCTGTGGCCCCTAGTGCGACCAATTCGCGTATAAAAGATGTTCGCGACTGTCTGGGCTACTCGTTGACTATATCAGGGTTTGCTGTTAAGACTGGCCAGGACTTACTCTCTGTGAGTCTCTCATTGACCTTGTTTCCCTGAATGGGCATCCGCAGCGGCTTCCACAACACTGAACAGTTTTAGCTGTACGGGCTAAAGAGCGGGAGGCTGAGAGGTTCCTGTGTAGAGAGAGGATGATTTGTGTCAGGATGCAATCCGGCGCACGCTTTCAGGATTGATCTGGACTAGGGAGCGATCACAGCGCCTCGATATTGAACAGCGGGGGAAAACGTAAGCTCATAAATTCAAGAAGGAGACGAGCGCAGATGCAAGACTAGAAGCATAATGTAGGAAAGAGCGGTGGTCCTAAAATAAAGTGCCGAACCTAGAACGAAAGCTGATCATTAGGAGACAAGCCATTCCATATGCGCCTAATCAACACTGTTATTTGAATCATCCTCTGCTGTACAGGCTGACTTCTCAGTAATAGGAATAATTATAGACTTCAGTTATAGTAGAGTGTTTAGTAATAGCATTAGGAAAATAAAGTCGACACGTTAAGAGCATTAAAATTAAAGAAAAACTTGGAACCAGATGCCATAGGGCTTTCATGTTATAATTAGCACACTCGCGTTCTTCAACTATTTAAAGGCACTGGCGCTTATAATTTTTTTTTAAAATCTAGTGGATTCGCCGAGCTTGTGTTTCTTTCATAATAGGGAGAATTTGAAAGGGGCGCTGATAATTACGGTTTTTTTAATTACAAAAAAGGCAATCATGATAACTTGAGCCACAATGCCCTACTGTGGCTCTATACTGCTCATGATCTTAGGGGCACCATGTTCGTCAAAAACCTAGAAAAGAACACACGCAGGCAACCTGAATAATTTCGGCTTTCCATGCCGAACTAATGAGCGATCGACATTCTTTTTTGTGCCCAGACAGTAAACGGTGCCTCAAACCCAGCCGGTTTTCTTTAAAAATGAATTTAATCAGTCGCTGTTCACTGCCTCTCCACAAAGATAGGAAATTATTCGCAGTAACTTCAAAAATTCTGTTTTACCAGAATACTAGAACAAAAAATACTTTCATTTTGGTTCGCTTCCATGCCTGTGAATAATCACGGTCCTTTTATTCTGCTCTCAGAGCATTCGGAGGCTCCGACATTCGCGTTTTTCTTCTTTTTTTCTGTTGGTAAAGCTTTTTCCTCATCTTTCTGTTTATTTTGGCTTTATTTTAGCTGTTAATCAGCCTTCAAACACCAACTACTGGATCCCGCCTGAATTTATTCCGCAAACATTTCCATAGTTAACGTACAGTCAGGTCGGAGTCAAACGCGAACACGCATACACGAAATTTTTTTTTTACTTTGTAGCGAGATATTTTTTTACCATCAGTTTATGGACGTGAACTTCGGTGGGCAATATAGCCAGAAAAATGAATACGGCTAGGTGTATATACTGCAGCTGAAAGCACAGGCTTCGTTCATAGGCTTTGTTCGCGTTTATTTCCGACCAGACTGTATGTACAATGCCTACCACCCAATAAAAGTAGCCAACAAGGAAGGAAATCACTTAGTCGGCCTGTCAGCCTAGAAATGACATCCCTCTCACCGCCTTGTTTTCACAGCGCTGCCGGCGCCACTGCCTAGTTCGCGCTGTCCACAGGCATTCACATCGCGGGCTTGAAGAAGTAATTGCGGCTTTTCAGGGCTCGGCGGTGGATAGGAGGGGCTTTTTGCGCCAGCCACTTCCGGTTAGGCCTGGCCATTGTGTTTTCGGGTAAAAGGAACCTCATTAGGAAGAACGGCTGCCGGCGCCGACTTCCAAAAAGGAGGCGATGAGTGTGGGAAAGTAAATATAAAACGCAACAAAACAGAAAAATACTCAAGGAGGAAGAAAGCACGCGAGTCCCTGTACCCCCCCCCCCCCCCCCCTCCCCTCTTCTTTCCCTGTCGGTGGTCTGGGCGGCTCTTTGTGCTCTAATTACGGTGTATTCGTCTCGTTTGCAGCAGTCAGCGCCTGCCTCTTAAGTTCATCCCTGCTATCAAAAATTAAGTTCATGCCCCGCCCACATCTTCTCACGTGCGCTTGGTGTGAACTGGACGGCAGTCGCCGTATTTCTATCAATTGCGATTGTAATTCACAGTGGTAGGCAGCCGTCAAGGTCCACGCCCCCATGCCGCCGGCGCAGTTTTGGCGCTGTTCGCGTAATGATGACGTCATCCCGTGCGAATGACGTGATCTCCGCAAAGCATTGGTTTAACAGCCGACACAGTAAATGAAAATTCAAGCCCTCCCCCTCCCCCAGTGTGAATAAGTCAACATTTTACGCGTACCCATCTTCCTTTTCCCATTGTTCTACGGCGGAAGGCCGATCATTGGCTCACCAGTGTCACGTGACATCACTTGAGACTTTCCTCTTGGCTAGTATTTTTATTCGATAGCATTCTGAAAATGATTCATTTGGAAGAAATTTTCATGTGAGCGCTGTTTCTAAATGCCGTTAGATATGCTGATGGTAGCCGACAGACATCAAAGAAAAGGACTTGATGAGATAGCTGGTCCTTGCTCTGGCCCGATCCGTGCGCAAATGGTAACAACCACTCAGACAGGCACGGATCGCTCGCTTCTGTCGCCTCTGTATTGAGTTTGTGTATCTCTCATTGCTGGCTAATTTTCTTTAAAAGGCCTGAAGAAGACTCGTGCAGCAAATATGACGAACCGAAAATCTTTCGCCCACTTCGCATGCTGCAGTCAGTCGGTGTGCGCTGACATATTACAGAAAACTGAAGCCTACGAATGCTTTTCCCGGAAGCAAGAACGCCAAGGCACATCACACCAATGTGTGGTCAAAATGGAAAATGTCTTACATCGGAGAATCAGGCAAATGCATAAAATTGGCAGATGCACAAAATTGAGTTAATTAGACATGCTGCCCTTATGTGAAATCTGAGATCACTGACTGTTTCATGCCCTTTGTCATACTCTCCTTTGATGGAAGGAATAAATGACAGAATATAATCATAATGCAGAATGGAATACGTGAAGCAGGTACTGCTGAGGTCCCTAAAACACCAAAATTATTAGCGAGCGAATCATAACCTTTTCTTCACATATTAATCTTATTTGCCGACTCTCTTATAACGTGGCGATGTCAACCAGGTTGATAGGAAAGACGTTACCATCATCTTCGCTCTTCAAATGCGCACCTGATGTATCAGACTCTGTGTGGGCGTTGCCTATAGATATTTCACTCCCTCCTTTATCCCTTCCCTTACGGCGCGGTTCAGGTGTCCAACGATATATGAGACAGATACTGCGCCATTTCCTTTCCCCAAAAACCAATTATTATTATTATTATTATTATTATTATTATTATGCCTATAGCAGTGGGCCAACCGAAGGTGATAGAAGCGCTGTCATAACTTCAAAGAGTCAAGAAAGAAGCTTTCCGTATCTCCGCTATGTGTTTTCGGCGTTTTTTCGACACTGAAGTGATTCAGTGAGAGGCTGCAGTCCATTAGGCACTGGCTCCTGCGCCGTTACTTTGAAGTTCCATTAGCGAGCACTTCACTACTGGCTTTTCCTGTTCTTCCTCAACTTCTACGTTATGGTCTACTTTGATTAGCAGTGAACCTTGCTTCATTATATTACGTTAAGGGACACGCAGTTTGAACAAGGAACTCCAAAACAATAATCCGGGAACAAGAAGAATGGATTCATCGTGCTCTTGAGCGTATGCACGCTTAATCATTGCGCGCTAAATGTTCCAGTCGTTCTGTGTATTTAACGGTATTTGCTAATGGACTTCCGAAACATGCGAAGCGACTGAAAGACAGTTCTCTGAACGCAATGCCGGTCATGGTTGTTGGTTCGACTGTGTTAGCCAGGCCTTTTAGGATCCTCTGTCGGTCCCGATTCGAAACAATCCAGTGTACCATCTCTGTAAGAATGGTTGTCTTCGGATGAAACACACTCACTGACCTGCTCTCGCCTTTTGAATATTCTCTAATTATTCCAAGCAATTTGCATGTTGGTTTTGGTTTTCTTTTTACAAATTACAAACAAAAACGCTAGCTGTTCAAACCTACAGATTCTCTAACCAAGGGGCAGCACTGTCAAACAAATTAGGACGGCACAACGCAGTTAAACCTTGCTGTTGTCTCGACACAATTGAGCCTGCAATTAAATGCGCATTTTGTTTCGTTATAATTCCTCGGAGAGAAGTCTACCCAAAAAGACAAGGGAACTACACAGGTAAAGTAAAATACTACTAAAAATCCACCCGATAAAGATATAGGGGGCACTTCGTTGACCTAAAGTGCGGTGAGGCGAAAACCGTGGACACCCGAACCTCGCCGTAAGGGAAGGAAAATGAAATGAAAATTGGTTTTAAGGAAAGGAAATGACGCCTATGTCACATATGTCGGTGGACACCCAAACCACGTTTGATTGACAGCTATAGTGACAGATTTCGCGGACGGACGGACGGACGGACGGACGGACGGATGGACAACGATGACATATTAAAGGCTTTCGCCTTAAAAAAAGATAAAGACGCTGCGCACGAGATATATTTATCTCCAAAATGGGGTTAACATTGCTCTTACCTGATTGCATATCGTGAGTGGCCAGCCTGCATGCGCTGCGAATTTTTTTAAGAAACAAATTTTTGTCAATACCAGTCCCACTTGCAGATCGCAGGGAAGATCAGAATTGGCCTTGTCATTTCAAGAGATGAACGCATTGATTTAATTTTGCCTCTACACCGGGTGAATTTTTTTAACGTTTGCAGATTTTATTTCAACAACTGGGAGACATACGTCGGTGCGGTCTGTGCAGGTAGATTGCACAGCAAAGTGGGCATTATGTACGTGACAGAGTTCAACGATTACACGATTGTTTAACTAAAATTAACTAATCACCTTTATTAATTCAAATTTTAGGGTCAATATTATATTGCGAATTTGAAAGCCGACAACATCAATGATGAGCCCACTTTTTTAACCTTTTAATCGGCAATGCATCCTGATATAACGAACATGAAAAGAAAGCACGTTAGAGTTTGTAAAGTTGGCTTTTTTGCACTACATATTTAAAAAATAGCATCACTGTGCTTAGCGTTTCATTAAAATCAAGTGACCTTATGCTACGTCATCAAATGCAGAAACGGCGTCTGCATTTGTTGCATGAGAAATGCGAGCGACGCCAATTTAAATATATGCAATGCGAAAAAGCCAACTCAACGAGCTTTCAAATTCGCATTTTTGTCGTTCGATATTTCGAACTACACTGCCCGTTAAGAAAATTCAAAAAGTAGGCTCACCATTGATGTTGCCAGCCTTCTATTTTTGTATGTACTCTTGCCCCCTAAAATGAATAAAAAGTTGATTAGTTAATTTCAGTTAAATTGTATTCATCTATAACCTAAACTTAACGTCCGCCTTGCTGCACAATACACCAGTAAATGTCGCACCGACGTATCTTCGGTTTTCAAAATAAAATCAGTAAAAGTTTGTAGAAATCACCCTGTATAGAGTTTTTTTATTACTGACACTTCGAACCCGACCGCGGCGGCTGCGTTTTTATGGAGGAAAAACGCTAAGGCGCCCGTGTGCTTTGCGATGTCAGTGCACGTTAAAGATCCCCAGGTGGTAGAAATTATTCCGGAGCCCTCCACTACGGCACCTATTTTTCCTTTCTTCTTTCACTCCCTCCTTTATCCCTTCCCTTACGGCGCGGTTCAGGTGTCCAACGATATATGAGACAGATACTGCGCCATTTTCTTTCCCCCAAAACCAATTATTATTATTATTATTATTATTATTATTATTATTATTATTATTATTATTATTATTATTATTATTATTATTATTATTATTATTATTATTATTATTATTATTATTATTATTATTATTATTATTACTGACAGCCTGAATGAGTGCGCGTGAGTTTTGAACTGCCCAGCGCA
The DNA here is from genome assembly GCF_052857255.1 of Amblyomma americanum. Classification (NCBI taxonomy): domain Eukaryota; kingdom Metazoa; phylum Arthropoda; class Arachnida; order Ixodida; family Ixodidae; genus Amblyomma; species Amblyomma americanum. Next base: position 12,162,698 of record NC_135506.1, read on the forward strand.
TGCGCAGTCTAAAACTCACGCGCACTCATTCAGGCTGTCAGTGCATGCGCAGTAGATGCCTGTATGAAATCCGCCAATCTAAACGCTGCAGGCACAGTCCAATGAAAATATGGCTGCGCCCAGAAAGGCAAGTATGAAAAGGTCTATACAACGCCAACAAACAAAAAGTTAAATTAGCTCGTTGCATAGCGCGGACAGATGCAGTTGTTTCTCATTTTGAAAATTCGACATATCAAAAGAAATGATGCAGGGACGTCAGAGTCTGCGGAAAAAAACATGGTCTACTCACTATGCTTGTGTCACGCACACTTTTTGTCAAAAGTTGTCAGCCCATAGGGTCCGCTGCTGAGGTGAGAAGACAAAAGTGTCATTTTAAAAGTTCCGCGGGGCTCAGGGCGGCGAGTCGGCCCAGCACTCACCATCCCAGGATTTACAGCTTTAAGGGTGTCATAAGTTTCCCATACACTTCACGACTAAGCAGTGGTTGCTGCGGTACAAATACTTAAAAAGTATGTCCTACTTCAGTGTTAAAGCTGCAGTCCATGCACGTCATGTCACGTTCCGTACAGATATGAGGTATGCCATTATTTTTCATTTGAGTCTGCAAAAGGTCACTAAATCCTCAGAGTATTTCGCAGACCATATTTCCAGGTATATTTACGAAAGCATGCAAGTCAAAGATTCAGCTGCCAGAGATAAGAAGGCGCACTGAAAGATCGCTGACCACCAAAAGCTAAGCCTACCGACGAAATAATAATAATAATAATAATAATAATTGGTTTTGGGGGGAAAGGAAATGGCGCAGTATCTGTCTCATATATCGTTGGACACCTGAACCGCACCGTAAGGGAAGGGATAAAGGAGGAAGTGAAAGAAGAAAGGAAGAAGAGGTGCCGTAGTGGAGGGCTCCGGAATAATTTCGACCACCTGGGGATCTTTAACGTGCACTGACATCGCCCAGCACACGGGCGCCTTAGCGTTTTTCCTCCATAAAAACGTAGCCGCCGTGGTCGGGTTCGAACCCGGGAACTCCGGATCAGTAGTCGAGCGCCCTAACCACTGAGCCACCGCGGCGGGGAAAGCACCTGAATTTCAATGTTTGTATTGTTACATGAGTACGTGTAGGAATGCTTTTGAATCTCGCTGTTCACTTACTGTATGCACCCGAGTATACGATCACATTTTTATCCTTTTTTGTCACTCGGAGATTACTCTAATTTGTAGTTTTCGTTTGTACATAAATCATATTTCCGGCAAACAATTTACTCAATTTTTACGTTTCTGCGACATGGGAGCCCTTAACTACCAACTGCTCGAAACTCAGAACTCCTATCTGATATTTTCGTGGCCTGCTGATTACAAGGTTGAGCTTCAAAATCCGATAATTGCTTTTCCCTGCGTTTCGACATGTCCGTTTTTAAAAGCAACCGCCATCAAATAGCGTTTTACTGCGCGGACAGTGAAAACAGACCTGACTCTACCCAACAACCCGCCTGCTATCCAGTGAAAAAAAAAAAGTTTTCTCCCAGACGGCTAGGCTTCCTTCCGCTCCTCTGACCTTCATCGCGGCCCCTTTTAACGCCGAAAAGGAACTCGACTCCAGTGCTCGGAGTTCAAGTGCGGGCCTCTTTACCCGGCGCAGACTCTGTATAAACTGATAAATCTACCGAGAACATACTCAAAACGTAAATAAGGAACAACCACTATAGGCGTAGTTGAGCTTGAAAACAGGAGCATCCTGCTCACGGACGATTCGCATTCCCCTGTCCAGCTCTGCCCCATTGCCTCTTTATTTCCGTTTTCTTGCCGGCTGCCGGTTCGTAATGTTTGGGAGTAGAGCACTTCACTCGGCAAATTGAGCCCGCTTTTTGATTCAGGGCGTCGTCCTCGTAAGCGTGCGCTGGAGGGAAAGAAACTTTGTTTTCCCAGCTAACAAATCCGAAAGGAAAAGGGGAAGTTTCAGATGAAAAAAGATAAGCACCCCCCCCCCCCCCTTTACCCATCTTCTCCGTAGCTGCGGTGTCGGTGGCGGTTGGGACGATGATTCCTGCGCCGAGATCGTGAGGCGACCGCCCGTCGCCGACCGCTCACTCATTATAAAGGACAACGAAGATTCTTCTTTTCTTTTTGTTACCCCACACGAAAAGGGAAAAGGACCAAGCGTCGTCAGAGATTGACCACGTAAAGGCAAAAGCAACCCACCAGATCATCCCAACTGTCGTCCGTCCACTTTGTTGTTGCCGTTTTTGCCCTGAGCATTCGAGTCGTACTTCGCTCACATAAGGACGTACTCTGCCTGCCTCCTCCTCTGGCCGAGACTCCTTCAGTTTCGCCCAACGCTTCTCTCTGCTGAGCAGTCCCTCCTCCATCTTTCTTTACTCTCTGTTCTTCTGCACTGGTTGGCATGTCTCTCTACTTTCTCCCCCTTTTCCTCTGGCTCATTTGGCCACAAGTCGACGTTCTGCACCGTTTCGTTCGCCAGTTCTCCCCTTCTTTGTGCCATTCTTTCCCGGTGACCTGGATACACTTAGCCCAGCTCGCGAGCAATTTGTCTTCCCTTGCCTTATCCCCTCTCTTGCTGCCGAAGCACTCGCCTCCTTGAATTGAAGGTCCTGTCCCAGAGTGAAGGAAAATAAAGAAGGGAGAGACAGAAGAAAGAAAAAGAGATCGTGTTCAAGTTGAATCAAAAGGAAAAAGAGAGGCCAAGAAAGATACACGCAGGTTTTTTGATACCACCAACCCGGGTTCCGTGTTATCGCTTAAGGAAAGGTAATACGGCATGGTGCGGCGTGCGGACACGGAAAGAAATAAATACGGAATTTTTGAAGCTGTGTCGTGAGAAAGTCAGGACGACTATTTTAGTTTATTATTTTATTTCGAGCCCCAATGTGCCGACGGACAGGCACTACACTTTCTAAATGTCTCTCGTCACTTTTCAACAACAGGCAAAAATAAACTTTTTGTTTTGTCGTGAGACAACTGGCCTGTAATTCGATACTCTTTCAAGTGTCACCCAATGTACAGTGCACCTGTGTTGCGTACAGCCTTTGCCAAAGGTAACCAGGCTGCATGGTTTGCCTCTCATTCGAGTAGTACGACACTTACGCCTTCCCTAAAGGTCAAAAAGTTCTCGGAAGATGTGGGCAAGGGTTCCCCCTACCATGCAGAGGTTTAGAGTTTGAGGGCTGACGTAATAGTTTCAACATACGACTGAGAAACAAACCGTCTAGCCTGGTTAATTTTGGCAAAAACTGCACTTAAGTGGTAAGGATCTATCGAGTTAACAAGACCTAGTTTTACGGAAAAGAGCGCCTATAATCGGAAACGCGTGATTGTAAACTACTACTACCTAAATTATTTGTGTGCGTGTTGAGTTTCAAGAGAACAAAGCATTCTTGAAAAGACTAGTGGAAGTGTGTACGCACTCTGTTCTTTATATTGTTTTACTCGTGTTTTCAATCGTGTTTTCTAGCCGCGCCTTAGACAAGCGGTGGCCACAGTATAAGGCAATGAATTATTCAATTTACATTTATTATTGCTTTCTGCTTCTGTCAAAAATGTCACATCGACTCTTTGCCTGCTGTCTTCTCTTCAATAGGTGAAGACATTTTGAGAATTTTATTGGGTTCCGCAAGCAGAGTGGTGCTGTGTGCATTGTTTCGATGTAGAAATTTAAACTGAAATTTAAACTTTCAGATTAAGATGCTTAAAACCGGTGAATATTAACGCTTAAAAAACGTGAGAAAAACGCATGCTCCTTACAACGAAAGTTACTGTAGCAGAATTATTTAGGGATTCGCCACGATCGAGTTACCTACGTAACACGAAGTGTCAAAACCGGATTGGGAAGAATTAGTCCCTTCCCTTACGGCGCGGTTCAGGTGTCCAACGATATATGAGACAGATACTGCGCCATTTCCTTTCCCACCCAAAAAACCAACCAATTATTAAGAATTAGTCGCGTGGTCCGTCGCACCGCCTGAACACACAGAAATGGTGTCCTGGTCAAAACTCCACTGCATTGCGTCGGTGCACCTTACGGAAATTAAATGCAAAAATGAAGTGAGTAAAGAGGTCCCGATAAGATGAAGCGGCTGGTAAGAGTCTCGTACCCCTGCCACAGGGAAAATCTCAATGTCCATGGACAGAATGGCTGACGAAACATTCCAGCTCCATCCTGGGTGCATCCATATAAATGTCATTGACCATAGAGTAGTGAGCATGTGGTCCGACAGATGACGATAGGCGCAGCAACATGTAGCAAATTACAAAATAAAGGAAACAGCCACTTTAATTTATTAGGCACGGTGGCACGCGCCACCGTCTCGATTCAAAGGTGACGCCAATTATAAATATCTGTCTGCGTAGTAAAAATAAGAAATCAAGCAGCAAATAATTACTGACATACTAACGTAGGCCCTGCTTTTGGATTGCAAGCTGTTCGAGACGAGCTATTCAAATATATCGCAGTTCGGCACAATGCACGGGAAGCGACAGCGGAGCAACGATGGGTGGACGTGAATGGGTGGAAAGGAGACAGAAAGGGAGAGCAGACGGAGGAAGTTGAAAGGCGGGTTCCACCCGCTGATGTTGGGTTTCGAGGTTACCCTATACGCAAGCAACTGCCGACTGGAGGTGCCTGTGGAGAGACTGGCGAGGTCGCGATATTCTGTTTGAAGTGTAGTTCCTCAGTTCTCCGCCGATTGCGCGAACAGCCTATCACGATAGCTCACAGAACGAGCGATTATCGCTCCTGCGTTGTGGTCTTCCGAGCGAAGCACAGAAAGTGAATGTTTGACACACCGGTGTCAGAACACATTGCAAGCCAACACCGCGCCATTTCTTGCCTTCCTTTGGACCACTGCCAAGTGTCACCGGCAAATCTCCACCGGTACGCTGCCCTGACAGTTTCGAAGTACTAAGATAAACAGAGAAACACTGTAACAACGAATAATTACCTCCCACGCATATAACGCCCCAGTTCGAGCACCCGTAACGTTCACTCGCATGTTTCTTCCTTCCTCGAAAACAATCGATGCGTGCTTTGTTTCATTCGTTGTTTATCTTTCCCGCCATCTTCTCCCGATTGACTTATTTTCGGCGTCCAATCGATGCGCGTGTCGCCAGCCCGAAGCGTCGCGGAGCAAGTCTCCAGCCACGGCGCTTACGCGAAAAGCAGAGAGCACTTAGCTGCCGAGTCGACGATGGCCGCTTCATCGCCTTGAGCCATTTTTCCTTTTTCCAAGAAGAATGACTAACTGCCAGTGACAGCGCTGTCGTTCGCGTTAAACTCCATCACCAAACTCCAGGCAGTGTTGGCTCTCCTGTGTTGCTCAAGTTTCGAAGCCAGCGTACAGGCTTCTGTGACCTCGGTGATAGGGAAAATTAAGCGACAGACGCTTGTTTAAGCCGCATGGGTTAATTTTCTTACTGCGTCCGCTCCTCTAGTTAGGCCCCGTCGGGGAGATCATATGGCCCTCGTCGGCATGAAATAACGTCATTACTTAGCCAGCCCACGTGACCTTCTATCAGCGGTCACATGACCAATTTAAATGTGTCATATAATCCGCTGAGTGCGTTAAACTCCTTGCAGAAGATGACCGGCTTAACGCATGGACGCTAGTGCGCGTTTGCGTAAGAGCTTTCTCTCTTTCACTAGTGTTCTCAGTTGCACTGATTGTAGGCAGTACAGCACAAAAACACGCAAGATCAAAAGAAATAGACACTCGTCTGTGGTGTCACTTTCTTTAGTTCTTTCGCCTGCTTTCACGCTGTGCCACCCACAATGAACGTTCACCAACTCGCCCAGCTATCCATCCTTCTCAGCGGCACACAAAGTTTGACGTCAAATCGATAATAACTTGTAATACAACTGTACTCTTTCTTACCAATTCTCAACAAACTCGTTTTGTAAGTCACGCTTCTCACATGGTTTTTATTTCTTTTTAAGGCACTTGTCTTAATCTAAATTTCCTATCCTTAGCGAGGGCCTTCGGATCGCTGCTTCTTCTGGGCAAGTGGTCGAGTTGCTTTTTTTGCACTGGTCAGACTAGGCAAAAATGATAGAAATTTGACTACAGAAAACCTATTCCGCCTAGCACCATGAACGTTCCAGCAAGCTTAGATGCGCGTTTGCGCTTGTCCGTATAAACACCAGGCAGTGAGGCAGCTACTATCAGTAGCCGCTGCCCAGTATCAGGGCCTTTGGAGCTGCGCCAATTAGATCTAGGCCACGGATTCTGTATACGGCCACGGTGACCCCATTTTAACGTATGCGACTTACAGAAAAACAAGAATTAATTTAGAAATCCGGACAACTCACATTCACACCGCGGCGGGTCCGCTGTCGAGCATGAGGTCGCTGTTTCGATACCCTACCGCGGGTGGGCTGGTTTCTTGCGGGCTACACGAAAAAAACAAAAACAAGAAAGCTTGCGTCCTGAGATTGCGAACATGCTAGTAACTCTGAAACGGCGAAATGAACACACAGCCCTGCTGGTAGAACAGTGCACGCGACATGAGGAGGTCATGGGTTCGAATGTCACTTGCCGCTTTGTTGTCTTTTCTTGAAGTTTCTATGAAACAATCTTCTAACCCAAAAAATTACGCAGTCAATCTCTCAACCCCATCACCATAAACCTAAAAAAAATGCTGCATTCCCTAATGCTTTCCACGGTTTCTTTGACTGTTGGCGTCTTGCGTACACCTACTACATTTAATTTTAATAAAAATATTTATTTATTTTATGTGACGTGTTTCATGGTTTAGGTGTCGCTTTGGTGTAATGCGTGTCGACCAATTACTTTCAAATCTTCAGTCTGTTTCAGCAGTGTACCTAAACCAGGTAAAACGTCATGACCGCAAGCACTTTAGATATGAGGCCCATTCAATTCGGGTACACCTTAATGGTAACAACTTGTTCCCACTGCGTCCCTCCACTACGAACCGACGCTGGTCCCTGTAAAAAGTGAACCAACCACCCGCTGGCGCACTTGAAAAAAGATACAAAGAAATATTGGCTTTTTTGCATAACGGTTGATTACAAAAGCGTAAAGCAAGCTAGAAATGATTGTCCAAAACTACGCACGCCACAATTCCCTGGTACAATGTGATGCATTTGTTATTCTTGCCTGCCAGCGACAGGACCGCACGGGACCAAAGTTCGCTGCCTACTGCGCAGTAACATTGCCCTCATCGACGCTCGTTCTCACATTACAGCTGCGGGCACCTACTGGTCACGTGACCTGCGGGCCTCTGCGCACTTTCCCGTACCCACGACATATTAGGTGGCCCACGCTGACACCAGACCAAGGGCAGTTTCCGAGCGGCGCTGGCCATCCCATACCCAAATTGTCGCATTTAAAGAGACTCCGAGGAGAGCTTAATCCAATTATTGTTCTCAGTAAAAAGTGATTGGTCGCCTCTCTTTCCGGCTATGTTAAATTTTCTCCTGCAGCAGAAGACGCATTTATAGGCGAGAAATTATAGATTTAAAAATCTTCCAGCCTGTAGATTCGAGCATGTAACGTCCTTACCGAAAAGGACGGGTTGCCACTTTTTTGAAGTCAATGGCTGTGGAGCGTAAACTCAAGGATCCTAATAAAAAAAAAAACACGGTGTCAACGAATGCATTTGACTTGCGATGTTGGGAGTAGATGGCGACACATATACTTAGCTTTTGTTTTGGTCTTTTATAAGAGATTATAACAGCTATCTTTTCAGTGAAAGTGGTCTCCTTGCGATTAGGAAGCGGCACGCTATCTATACAATCCAACTCTAGCTTGTTTTAAATTTCCTTCTAAAATACCGCAGAGGCCAATAGTCGAATATAAGTAAAGAAAAAAGCGGCTTTTCCTCGTCATAGGAACCACTTCCGGCCAATGGCATCAGCCGGTCCTCATGAATCTGCCAGCCTGACAATGCAGAGAGTGACAGATGAAAAGGGATAGTCCCCTCCCTGCATTGCCGCGGATAGTCCGCCTCTTGCATTGTCACGCTACGCACGCTAGAAGCTGCATTCATGAGAATTGGCCGACGCCATTGGCTGGAAAGGGATCGTTTGACGGGAAACGCCGCTGTTTGCTTGTATCCCATCTATACCCAGCCCAACACATATAGCTCCTTCCACGAACACAGCTTTCTTACTGAAGCTGCCTTATATACGCCCCTTACTTGTTTGACACTCGTGTTTGTAACTGAGCAACTTTCAGCCAAAGAGGGCGATAGCCTTTAATGAAACTAAGTGTAAGGACGCCGGGACTCAACCTTTAGGGCAACGCTGGTTCGGCTAGCACACTTCAAAATCTGGCGAGTCTGGTTTCAACACCAACCCTGCCTCATTCAGTACGCCTTTCTACGCCCGTTCATTTAGAAGGCAGAGGACTGCTGTAGGGCGGTGTACAAGTCACGTCGTCAATCTCCCAACTCGTCCTGTGTGCACAGCAAACGCCTTTGTAATGACGCACCTGCCCTGCAAGACTTCGAAACGAAAGGAGTAGGCTGGTATCGGAGGGTTGTAAGTTTAGCATATTTCATCTGCTGTTGCAACTTACTTCATCAGGAGCAGCGGCAGTGAAAGACGACGCGAATGCAAAGTAGGTTCGCGGAATGCGAAGAGAACAAGACGAGCTTTGTCGCAAGAGGTGAACTTTCCCTGAGTAATCTCGTCCCGTGCTGCCCTCTAGGGACGGTGTGAGTCCCTTCTGCGACACTCATGCCGACTCTCCAGAGACTCCATGCCATGCGTCCTTCTTCCTTTGTACTGCTGCTCAATTTGCAAATCGATTCAATTAGCGAGAAGAAAGTCTCGCTTCTCGCTCCGTCTTGGCTTTGTTGTCGGCAAAGGTGTCACTTTTTTTATGTGTGTGTTGTCCACTCGCTCGCTTTCTTCTTTTTTGTTTTCTCTTTCACTTCTGTGCAACAGCGAACTTTTTTGCCGCCCAACTTCTTGTTAGGTGTTCCTGTAGTTTGAGTGCTCGCTCGCCGGTACGTGACCGCTGAAGGCGGGTTTGATTTCGGAGAACTGGCTTTCGAGGCTTGGCTTCTTGCGCCTGTGCAGAAACAGATATGTTCATTTCTTTCTCCTTTGGTGGCTCAGTGGTTAGGGCGCTCGGCTACTGATCCGGAGTTCCAGGGTTCGAACCCAACCGCGGCGGCTGCGTTTTTATGGGGGCAAAACGCTAAGGCGCCCGTGTGTTGTGCGATGTCAGTGCACGTTAAAATCCCCAGGTGGTCGAAATTATTCCGAAGCCCTCCACTACGGCACCTCTTTCTTTCTTCCTTCTCTCAGTCCCTACTTCATCCCTTTCCATTCGGCGTGGTTCAGGTGTCCGCCGAGATGCGAGACAGATACTGCGCCATTTCCTTTCCCCAAAACAACCAATTAATTATTTAATAAATTCGGTAAGTATAGCGCATGACTTCCACCGTGTAATGCAATAACTGTCGTTACTGCAGCAGCTGTACTTTTGAGGCCTTCCCTCAATTTTAATAATGAAAATTCTCATACACCGTGAAACACAGCTAACCGTTCCTCGCTTTTCGCGTTATTCGTTCTCATCAATCACCCTTCAAGCCTTTTGTTACACCTTTTATGCAAATTCTGTGCCAAACTTGTGAATAAACAAGCAGTAGAAAGTGAAGAATGCCGATATAATTTCGGCCAGCAAGCTAAATATCAACTGGCCACAGCCGCCACTTCGTATTACAGCATCTCCTATAGACGTGCATCGGAGTGCTCCTATAGGAACCCCACCCTGTCGCGTTATCAGCGTTAGCAGCAGCGCGCTCCCCCAGCCCAGTCCCAGGTGTATCCAAACTCCTGAGTGGCCCGAAAATAGAGGATGCCATCACACAGTACGGCACCTTACAATCTACTGGAAGTTAGGCGCAGGGAGCTAACTCTTCTATTAGGAGACGAGGGCAACCGACCGTTAAGCCCAGGAATCAATTCTGGCGAAAAGGGTGGTCGAATCACCAGCGGAGGACCTGGCAGTCTGGCGGGCCCGAATCACCAAGCTTCGAGCCAGCCATGTGCATTAAGGGTTGGGAAACAACCGGCGCACACCCCATTAGGCTTATCGCTGGCGCCAAGCCGCTCGGTATACCTGGAGACGCGAGAGATCGACCCAGCAACAGCGACAAGCTCAGGACGCAGAAGGTTGGCTATGGGAAAACAACGAAAGAAGAATAAGTAGGCGGTGACATTGCTCGAATTCCCTGGCTTTTCCGTTCGTAATATGTGTCCTGTCTACATTATATGGCGGAAGTTTCGCGCCAGCCTCTGAAGGAGATAAGGGCTATTTTAAGCATCTTTAGGCTTATCCTCACAATATGGTCCGATAACAAACGTGAATGCATTGTCGCGTTCCTGTGGGGCTGACGAACGTCGAGTGTTTTTCCTCATTAGTATTCAAGCTCGAAACTAGTGATTAGAAATCGCGCACTCTTATCTGCCGTCGCCACTCCCTTCTAAGATAGCTCTCCCTGTGCACCTGCCGGATTTCCTTCAATGATAATTACCTTCATTCCTCTTCTTAATTAAAAACTAAGGGTATATTACAGAGTAATATTTAACCAGCCGTAAGTCACAGGCTTTAAAGCAGCTGGAATAACCGGCCGTGGATGTTTGCGCATTGCAAAGTTTCCTTCATCGTGCAACGCCTTGCCGGTGTAAGTATAAGTATCTTGACAAAGTGGTCAAGAACAAGTTTGCACGCACAGAATGAGCAGCAATTAAATTCACGAAGCCGGAGTTATTGAAATGCTTTATCGCTCTATACACACTTATACCGCAGCGGTAGCGTAGTGGTATGAGCACACGCCTCGCATGCGGGAGGTGCGGGGTTCGATCCCTAGTGTCGCCGAGTACCCACCGGTGATACAGTGGGTACAAACTTCCCCCTGCCTGGTGCTCTGTTTCTTTAGCGTGAAATGCTTGGGAAATAAGTACCTTGTGCAATGGCGCTCTTTGGCCGCAGATGCCCTTGTGCCATAAAATTTGACAGTCATCACATCATCAGACTCACTTACTTGACTAGAATGTCAGAAAAACACGCGTTGAGACCTGTGACCGACAAAATCAACATTCCTTTACAAGGAAGCTGTATAGCGCACTGACCTAGTAGGCACGCAGACAGGGGGTAAGATGTCTACGCAAGCCAACTGATAGGGAAAGGAGAATAGTACTTCAGTAGAGTTATTTCTTGGGCTAGTTGGTGTTCTTGATTCAAGCTCATAGTTTGTTGTCGTTGTTGTTGTTGACCTCACACAACAACAACAACAACAACAACAACAACAACAACAACAACAACAACAACAACAACAACAACAACAACAACAACAACAACAACAACAACAACAACAACAACAACAACAACAACAACAACAACAACAACAACAACAACAACAACAACAACAACAACAACGACGACGACGACGACGACGACGACGACGACGAAACTATGAGCTTGTCAGCGCTGTGTTCGTCCTTCTCCCTCTTCTTGTTTTCTTTGGCTGTGTACCGTTGCCCTGAAAAATTATGAGCTTGACAGGAGAAGAGTTAAGAATCCCGCGAAATGTACTCTTCTCTGCGCACTTTCGATTCGCATCAGCGACTTGAATTCTTCCCCAGTTCTCGCGTTGGCATGTAGGGAAGGCAACGAATAGCGCAGTGCCAAATAAAGAAGGGGGGAAAGAATAGGAAAGCTTTCCAGGTAGAGGACGCCTTCGACGAATCGAGGAGGGCCTGCAAGATGACGATAAAGCAGTACGAACAAAATCTCCCTCGCCTGTGTGGGAGCGTCCTTCTCTGGAATGACGCAATAACAGGGCAATAAAAAAAAGAAGAAAGAAAACGATTGGAAAGAAAGCGAGGCTTACGCTACACACTATCTACCACGTCAGGAATGACAACGCGTCCTCCGCGCACACTATGCTCAGAGCCGCTAGTACACTGCAGCGTTGTGAATGCGCGATAGAGCTGACCGCCGCTGAACTGGAGAGCGTTCAGAAAGCGGCTAGTAGCCAAGAGCGGCTTGCGATAGACAGTAGGCTTTGTGACTCTGGCCATACTCGATGATTGAAGATGCCACTGCGAAGAAACCAATCATGGGCCGTTGTTAAGGGAAAGCAGTCTTGTGAACTCGTCCGTGGACTGGCTGATGTCTGCTAAAGCATCCGCAGCACTGCACTGTTTTAGTATTACAAGGTGTAGGCCCGACCTAGGCGGGGAAGGAAGCCGGAGGAGAGAGACAAAGAGAGAGAGAGAGAGAGAAAAACAGGAAGAGTCCTCGAAATACCAGCCGACCATAGGAACGGTTTTTTTCTGGGCGCTGCTCGAAGGTACTTCTCTCTTCGTGTGGTAAAACATTTTTTTTAGCTTCCTATATTCCATCTTTCTGCTATATTTCATTCCTCCGGAGACGTGAAAGATTCGGCTTGGCTCAACATCGACCGCTTTCGCTTGGCCGAACGCCGCTGCCGGGAAAGGAATTCAGGACATCGCCGCCACCGACGGAATCTTCCGTAAAAGCGGGACATTGAAAGACAGACCACTCTAAGCTCGCTGACATTCCAGCCGTGCGGAACCGTGCAAGTTTATCGTACCGCGAGTTTTACCGGCTGTGTGAGAAGGATGTCGATAGGCAGGCGTCGAGCCTCTAAGTTCAAATATGTCCCCCCCCCCCCCCCCTCGCGCCTTTTACTCATTCCGTCCCTTCGCCTTGAATGGCAGGCAGCAGAAAAAAAGATAGCAACCGCCAGCGAAACTTTAAAATACCGTAATTGATCTCATTTTAAGAAAGACACGTCACTCGTAGGTGTAGCTTGGCGACGCACGAAGTTATTCTCTGCATGCTATTCTCTTCAATGCCCATAAACGCAAGAGTGGCTCGGCTTTGCAGAACGCGACAAAAATTTGCGCAGAGACTTACTTTCTCCCGGGTTCGAACCCGACCGCGGCGGCTGCGTTTTTATGGAGGAAAAACGCTAAGGCGCCCGTGTGCTGTGCGATGTCAGTGCACGTTAAAGATCCCCGGGTGGTCGAAATTATTCCGGAGCCCTCCACTACGGCACCTCCTTCTTCCTTTCTTCTTTCACTCCCTCCTTTATCCCTTCCCTTACGGCGCGATTCAGGTGTCCAAAGATATACGAGACAGATAGTGAGCCATTTCCTTTCCCCCAAAACCAATTATTATTATTATTTACTTACTTTCTTTCCTGTTTAAATATTTGGACGGTGTTTTCTTGTTCCGGGCACCTAAGGCAAGAGACAAGTTTTGATATGGGTATGCATTCGCTTTGATTTAATGTAGATATTTGAACAGATCACAATTGCATTCCATTTTTATGTAGAATTGAGCGCTGTGTATCTTGCACCGGACTCGTTTATATTATTTGAGGTGCCCACCAAGATAAAAAGGGCCTAGTGCAGCACTGCACGCCGTGATGAATACAAAGAAAAACAAATGAGCAGAAGAAAACAGAAGAAAATCTCTTAGTTCTTAGCAGGCATACGTACACATACAACAAACTATACACGCCAAAACATCCCCCATTTCATGGCGAGATGGTTCGTATGCAGGTCCCGAACAGCTCTATATTAGTCAAATGTGCTTGGAGTAACATCATTCCCGCTTGCAGTTTTCGATCATTTTTGGTCTTTCCCTGCTAGATATCTGCTAGCCGTCCTGGTGACCTTGCTTGGTAGACTGCCTAACCCGGACAGGTGCTGGTCGCAGGTTTGATTCCCGGACAAGGACAAGTTCTCTTCAACTGTGCAAGTTTTTCTTAAAGCTGTGCAACTTTTCTTAGTAGCCATATGGCAGCGCTCGGGAGGATGCTAATCAGTAATTACTCATTTGGTTCACATGTTCTAAAGAAGTTCGGTGGACAGACGCACAAAAAAAGATAGCCTGTTCAGAAACACCTAATTATTTTTCTGAGATATTAGTTTCCAAACTTGATTACTTATTCGTTTTTCCTTGCCTGGTTTGTCGTCTCCTGTGCCACACGTAGCAAATGGACGCCAGAAACGAAAAGCTTCCGGTGTTCCGTCTTGCGCGCAAAGAGTGCATGCGCTTTCACGTGCCCCACTGAGAAGGGCGCACGGTTTCCGGAGGGCAGCTGCGATTCCCTATCTCCCCCAGACCGGCGGCCGCGTATTTCTCTCAGTTGCCCTCCGCGATTTCGACCCGGTTCCGAGGGCCACCCCCTTCCGTGCCAAGAAAACACACACCCACAGAAAGAGTCAAAAACGACGCAACCAGAAGAAGGCCAAGAGCTCTCGCCGCCTCTTTTGATCTCGAGGCAGAAGTCAGGAAACTCCGACGGTTCTTTCTGTTTTCCCTTTTTCCGGACACCTTCCTCTTTTCCCGTTATACCCTTCGTTCCTTTCCTTTCCCCGTCGCTTGGCGCCCCACTTGATTTTCCTATTTCTCCGCCCTCCTTCCCCCTCCCCACGTGGCCTCTTTTCCGCGTGTCTGGTGTACTGCTGTTCCCTTAAAACCGTGCACGGTTACGAAAGCTCGAGATGGCACGAGGAAGTCAGAATTTAAACCAATAAAACTGTCCGTGCGTGGTTACTGTTCGACGAGATAGTGCAGAGTTTTGGCTATCGTATCGTATCGTATCGTATCCTGTTGGCCAGTCACCGCTGTCATTATCCATGTTCATTTCAAGCTGTATATTAATTCGATAGCATTAGCACCGCGGTTGTTGAGAAAGCCCGGTGTCGTCACCAAATTCCCATTGGCCAGGAGGGCTGTGACGTAGGTGTAAGCACTTTCGTCGAAGAGAAAAGAGTGGTCGAGGGGGAATTGAACCGTTACTTCTAAGGTAGCGAAACGGCCGCATACCTCTACACCTCTGAGGAACGTTCGCACAGTGCGACAGTTTTGATGCTTTGCGTGATCACTTTATACCGCAGTGTACGCAAAACGTAGTAAGTTGCAGTCGTCAATTATCGTCAACAATTAAACAAAGCCTGGGCGCATTCTATAGTCGAAAGCGAAATGTGCGCCGTGTCATGCTATCGCAGTCTACTCTTGAGGTCAGTTAAAGCGTCGTCCAAGTATTCCACAAGTTCATTACAAGGCAACGAGCTTGCGAATGCAAATTTCTCACTGGGTTTTCAATTTACGAAGCCTGACTGTCGGGCTCATCCACTCTCACATCGCTGGCTATCTTCACTGCCCAATCAGTGGCCATTCTCGAATCGACGTATCGAATAGTGATCAAGCATCGTAAAAACCGGTTTCTGCTATTTGATTAGTTTGCGCCAGTTGTACCTTCGGCAGTGCGGCGCACTACTGGCTCGAGGGTTAAGGGAACCTGGGTGTTTGGCCGACGCTTCGATTGTCACATGATTTGTCTATCTTACTACGCCAATCACTGGTCACTGGTCAGTCTCGGTGATGGAGCATCGTGAAAACGGGCGCGTTCTGTTAGATTGCTTGGCGTCATTTTTATGTTCGGCAGTGCTACACATTACTGACTGGACGGCAGAGGGAGCCTGGTGTTTGGCCGACACCTCAACTGTCACATGACTGGATATCTTGCTTGGCCAGGCACTGGCCAGTCACTGGCCAGTCCCAAACCGACGTACCGCTCTGCACTCGAGCATCGTGAAAAACTGGTTCATTCTGTTTGATTGCTATGCGCCAGTTATTCGTTTAACAGTGCTGCACACTACTGGCTAGACGGCGAAGCGTGGGGACGCCGACCTCCGCCCGTGGCGTTTTTCTTATCGGCCGCAAAAATTTCCGGCGGTAATATTTCATGTCGCCGGAGAGAGCTGCTCTTGGGGGAAAGAAGGACCGCGCGCTCTGGGGACGGAGGCGCCCAGAGTGGATACTCGTGCCTGCAAACTCGAGGCGCTTTCTTTCCTCGCTATTTTTGTTTGTTTGTTTGTTTGTTTGCGTGCACCTTCTTCTTCGGTCCTTTCGACGTCGCCCCTTTATTTACCACGCGTCGTTTCCTTGTGCTCGCGGCGTGTTCAAGCGAAAGTTGTTCTGGCAATTGCATATGATTTCAGATGTCGCTGCCACTCGCGTTGTTTTGGCTAAAGTGCAGAGCTCGCGCAGCTTCGTGCACGTATTCGTGGCTTACCAGTGAGGAAAGCAGTGTACGGATGCAAAAGAAAATAAAGGCCTAGTCTATTGTACGAAATGACTGTTGTGCCACACTGATTGGTCCGTGCTATAGCTTGAGCACGTTTGGCTAGTAACCACGGCTTATGCAAGTGACACCTTTACCGATTTTTTTTTTGTTCAGTGGCAGTAAGCACCCTATGTAGAAGCCGCACTGTAGAGGTTAGTGGGGTTGAAACAAAGTATTTGAAAGCAAGAGAAGAAAACCCCGGGCAACTATTTACGCATGAAATAAAATGTAGAAAGCACAAAAACCTACAGCACTCTCCCGCGTATGCTTAATGATGACAATATCTGCGAGTCAAAAAAAAGGCAGCTAAAACATACATAAAGCTGCTTTCAGTTTTGTTATAAGTAGGCAAAGGCGACAGCGGTGGCTTAGTGACCTGAGCATCCGCCTCGCATGCAGGAGGTGCGGGGTTCGATCCCCAGTGCCGCCGGGTGGTTACCCACCGGTGATACAATAGGTACAAACTTTTCCCTGGTGTGGTGCTCCGCTTATTTAGGGTGAAATGCTTGAGAAATGGGTCTTTGACCCCACCTTGAGTAGAAGCAAACTGCTTTTATCATGGCGCTCTTTGGCCATAGATGTCCTTGCGCCATAAAAATCCACCACCACCACCATCATGATCATGATCATCACCATCATCATCTACCACAAACGGCGATGTAGAGACTAGTGACAACGCCATATGCGATCTTGAGAGACGCATTCTCACTCCAGGAAGTATT
This sequence comes from Amblyomma americanum, assembly GCF_052857255.1. NCBI lineage: Eukaryota > Metazoa > Arthropoda > Arachnida > Ixodida > Ixodidae > Amblyomma > Amblyomma americanum. The sequence continues at coordinate 12,179,578 of NC_135506.1, forward strand.
GACCAACTGGACCCGTTGGTAAAGATCTGCGGCGCCTTATTGGTTGCCATCTGTTGCTGCCCTAGTGCCGGGCTGCCTATATCAAGCATTCCCTATAGCAGACAAACGATAACCTCTAATAGTGGCCCCTTTCTCCACATTCTGAAAGGAATAAAATTATTGGCAGTAATATTTAAAGGTTAGAGAAACCAGATAGTGTCTATGAAATATGCGGTGTCCCACTTATAAGTCAGCATACCTGTCCAACTACGAGAAATTTCTTGTATAACATTGAGTAAGTCTTTAATAAATCGTTTTATACCACCATGAAATCATGAAGTAACTCACATGACATGAATTTCGCATGACATAATTCTCCAGCTCCGCACCGCACCCATGTATCGACCTTTTTATCCAAAATCACGCCCACAAAAGCCACAGCCCTCAGTGACTGCGCTTGCTTTAATGGAGAGACCATTTCACACAAGCTATGAGCCCATGCATACCGAATAAGGTGAACTTGCCACTTCAAAATCATCTCTTCGCTTGACCGCTCCCCTTATTATTACTCCTCTCCACGTTATTGTGAGGAGCCAGTTTGTGTGTTCTCGTAAAGAATAGTAAGAAAATAAAGACACAAAAAATGGTATAATATGGCTTGCCTGTGGGCTGCTTTCATGGGGAATCTAGTTTTATTACAACATACATCCTCCTGCATTTTCCCTTCCTTTCTGTGCGTCAAAACTAGGTTAAGCTGGCCATGCTGGCCTCAAAAACTCATCATCGATCGAGCTCAAGCAATCCTGATTTCCACATTTCTTCTCGCGAAAACATACTGGCATTTTTAAATGCCCGCCACGTGACCTCTGGCTCACTTGAAGGTCAAGCGGCAACGCACGGCAATATCGGCTTTACCTAGCGTAGTCAAGTTTTCGCTTAAATAAAAAAATGAAGGTTATAACGCTTAGCGGCACGGTGTCCACTATTATTCACGCCACTTTTCAAATTTTATTCTAAGCGTCTCAAGCGGTTTTCAACAAGTCAGTGATGCCGGCTACATTCGAAATTCCTGCTGGAGGGAATAGTAGGGCCATTTCCTGTTTAGAAAGAAAGAAAGCTTATGAAAACCTAGACATGAATACAGAGGTCGCGATTTTGTACAGTCCGCCTTGGAAGTGATGTGTAGTGTTGGAACAGCATTTATTCTCTCGCACGGTTAAATGTTAAAACCACACATAAATGTGTATTTTTTTATGGGAGTAGAATTTCGCGAGCGTAGAAGTGTGCAGCGTATGTGAATTCCTAGTTTTTGAGCCACTAATGTCATTTTTGTGATACAGCTTACTCCAAATACAAACACAAAGAGTTTCAGATTATTCTACATAGAAGAGCACAGTATGTCTGAATGGGCTAAGAAGCAGCATTAACGCGGAAACCTTAAAATTCTACAATTCAGCTTGTTCGGTAAAACGGCTCCCAAGAAATAAAGACGAAATGGGATCGTGAAGAGCGGGTAGTCGCTTGAGCAGTTGACTGGTGCTGATCACCTCACCTCATTCTGTGCGCCGATGAAATCGCAAAATGCTCAGCACTTTTTTTTCTTTTTCCAACGCAAAACACAAATTTCAGAATAAAAAATAACAAACAGAAACGCATACCCAGATGTCAGCATTTCTTTTCACTGCGCTTTTGGCGTGTCCGCAATTCCTTTAATCCGCCCGACGCAGCTGGCCACTCTGGGTAACGAAAACTCTTCGGAAGAAAATTCAGATAAAACGCAGATAAAAGAACCGCTGACGCGGTTCAATTTGCACTTTGCATTTTAGATACAATATTTGCATTCACACAGTACTTTGAAGAGCTTCGGGCTCTTCGCTCTCGATTGTGACTGGTAAGAACGAAGAAGAAATAAAGAAAGCGCCAGTTTTAACGCTATATAATAAATGTGAACCGCGGGCAAGCGTTTTCTGCTTCGAATAAAATATTCGCTACGTTTGCACTGTTACTCTTTTCAGCATCCCGCGTTTACTTATCGAATAATCGAAAGAGAAACTGACAATGTAGACACAGTTGAAATCGAAGGAGCTTGCATTTTTTCTATTTCTCTCTTGGAATGCTTGCTCCGTTCGCGGCCTGCCTTCGTGTGGAGCTCATTATATACATGTGCTAGGAACAGCCGCAGTCGTCAGGTGAAGCTGGGAATACGGAATATCGATCGCTCCATTCCGCCAGTCTTTCTTTTTTTTTTTGCATCTCGCGATTAATGTGTATCGAGCTATTCGTTTGCGGTACACCGGCAATATCGAACGCTACATTTGCAGGTGCACTTTGTGCAGGTAATCAGTCGAAGACATTAAGAATATACGCTCAACAAACGAGCAGCAAAAAGTTTTGCTATGAGTGATAGAAGTTTGTGATGAGGACTAAGAAAAGCTCGAGATTTGCAGCCATTTTCCAGTGCGAATCACAGAAAGTGATGGAATGTATCGCTCTCTTCTTTGTAGAAACGCTCAGCACGAAGCTGATGTAAATAAAAGATCACAGTTGATACATTGTCGTGAGTGACGTTTACAAGGCCTCTAATAAAGTTCTGAATTTCAGGAATTAATTCATTAACAGTCTACACGTTCACCTCTCATCGTCCAAATATTCTGTGCGCCCCGTGCCCGTCAAGGCCGTCCTCTCGGACCTGCATAATTGCCCTAAATGTTGCTGAAGAAGTTGAAAAATTGTCGTTTCCTGTTCCTTATAAGTGTTAGTTCACATTACCTCGATTTGAATTGTGCGAACTAAGCAGTGTTTTAAATCATCAACTACAATAACTAAGTTGAGAAGGCAGATACGCACGGCAATCACAAAGGGGATTGTTGAAAAAAAAAAAAAAAGAATTGCCGTGCGTGCGCTAGATGGCGCCACTTGCCGGAAAGGTAGGGTCACGTCTTCCACATAGGGACCAATCAGCTAGTGCGTACTGATGGTGCGAAAGTATCTATCATCCGGGGCTCGAGACAACACACGGATCAGTAGGCGTGCAGTGGGGTAGTCTAAGCGTTGCACGGATTACACCTCTACCTTTTGAATTCACAACGTTGGTAGACGAGGGTGAGGGAGAACAAACGGCAGCATGGAGTTGAAACTCTTGTTCATACTAATTGGTGTATCTAGTAACTTTTAATTTTGACTGGTGTCTTTTTATTGTAGCTGATTCTTTTCATTTTTTTTGTGCAACAAGCTCTGTGTTGTACGAATAACTTTTTTTATTCCTGCGCTGAAGAGGCTGGTATGGGCACGCTTTGTAACCTTTACTAATGCGGTTCTTGCTCTAAACATAGCATGCACCGAGGAACAAGAGCACAACCCTCCCCAGGCAATGTGTATGTTAAGGACAGTCTCTAAAGTGGCAGTTGCGCTGCTACATTTCTGTGGTGAGCACCAAAACTTTGTAAGTGGTCAGACGGCTTCCCCAGTTAACTGTACTTAGCTGTTCGCTGCACTAATGAAAGGCGCTAGACACAAGAAATAAATGCGCAGTAAGTGTCTCGGCGAACTAAAGGACAGTCTTCAGTCTTCTTGATTTTCTGAATCTGAGGCTGTCCAATCTTATGAGGAGCAGCGACTAAGCTTAGTTGTAGGCGGATGCTTCGCAACCCTCAGCAGTGCTTCGAAAAGCTTCCAGTATAAGTTTTCCTCACAATCTACCACCGGCACGATGACACGTTATTTACATGCGAGCAGGAGAAGACGGATAGCGTAGTTGGTAGGTCGTTGACAACGGTGCCACTGCCACTCTGAGTGGTTCATCGACCAAACTGCTATGTCGAAAGCCTAGTGCTCATCTCTCTATTGACACGCGGCGCAACTCTCTCGCACAGTCAAAACATTTCGCCATTACAGACCCGGCGACAGTTCTAGGCACCGAGTATCTATGTAATCACATTTTTGGGGCCAAGATAGGCGAGGATTCGGCGAGTCTTTCAGCCAATGCCGCTCAAGCTTCATCTTTTTTTGCAATGTGTTTTTAAGGCTTTTTGGCTTAACATCAAACCGAAACCGCAGTTGAAGCAAAAAAAAAAGGGGGGGGGGGTGCGCGTCTGATGAGCAGGAATTTTAAGGAAGTTCGAGCTTAAGGAAGTTCGAGCAGGAATTCTTGCGGGATTTTTCAAAGTTCCAAAAGCGTTTCAGGGGTTACCGAACAGCATGTTTCCGGGTTAGTTGCTGCGATTCAGTTTCCGTGGGCCGGGTCAGGTGCTCAAAACACGAAGTCAGGTGCCCAAAACAAAAGTACATGAAATATCGGGGCAGAATTCAAATATTTCAGGCTATGGGTAAACGAAGGGCAGATATACATAGAAAAGCACGAACAAACTCTTGAGCCAAAACGGCAATGAGATGCGGCAATAATGAAGCGTAGAAAATTAGGAGGCTAGAACACGTATGCGGTACTGAGAGGTATTTGGAAAGAAATAATGGTGTGAGAGCTTACTTTTGGGAATGCTGTTTTGTGCCTATGGGCAGAAGTTCAGTCTAGCTAGCAATAAATCAGAGCGCTGTTGGAAGGTTAGCACTAGGCGCCCACACAAAACCTAAAATGAGGCAGAACAGGGAGACATGAGTTTGGTATCGTTTGAAGCAAGAGAAGCTCAGAGTAAAATATCATATGAAGAAGACCTGAGGAGACCGGACAATCCTGCCTCCTCGTTGAATGCGAATATATTTATTTATTCACTATCAGAGCCACAAGAATTACAGAGGAGAGTAGTTGCAATGTGAAACAAAGCGAATTGAAATGCAGTAAGACGTTATTCAAACAAGTCACTCCTAATTACGCAGCGTTAGCTAAAAAATTGCGAAAAACTTGATTATCATCGATCGACACAGTTTCGGCGGGAAAGTGGTTTCATTCACGAGATTTAAGAGGAGTAAATTACTCAAAAGAAGGTTTTGTGTCACAATGGTCGATATCAGCTCTGCGATGTGATCAGTGCGATGGAAACGGTAGAGTGGTTCAATAATTAGTTCGCTGTGCAGTGTGGAATGGAGGAAAAATTTGTAAAATGAAGTTAGGCGCGCGCGAAATTTTACGGAAAAAATGATGAAGTCGCACGCGCAAGGCTACTTTACCTGGCTGATCTTTTTAATTAAAAAGAATGCAGCCAGTGAAAATAATTCGAAGAAGAATTAGAGAATTGATTAGGTTTACGTGATCAGGATCCCATACCTGACGACAAGTGCTCGAGCCTAGATCGTGTTAGTGTCGTTAAAAATACTCCAAAACGAAAGAAAATATTTCTCTGAGAGGGAAAACACGGGGAACTATACAGAATATTGAAGTTTTGTCTTCTACTGGGTGTACTAATTGGTTTTGGGGGAAAGGAAATGGCGCAGTATCTGTCTCATATCAATGGACACCTGAACCGCGCCGTGAGGGAAGGGATAAAGGAGAGAGTGAAAGAAGAAATAAAGAAAGAGGTGCCGTAGTGGAGGGCTCCTAATCGACAAATACCACTCAGACGCCGCTAGCTGCCGCAGCGCCCCCGCTCGATGAGTGCGGGAAAAAAAGAACGAAAAACGGAAACCGCGGTCTACAGCTCGAGAGGTCGATGACATTTTTTTTTTATTTTTCCGTATCTGCTCGCCGTATCATGCGAGGCACGTACGGCGCGCAGATTTTGGACGCCCAGCCAAGCTTGTCATCGCTCTGTTGCAGCGCTTCGGTCTTTTTCACGTTTTTCTTTTCTCAATCTATATTACATCTCTCGTTTTTGCTGACTTCCTGCAAGCCGGAACTGCCGTTCCTTTTTCCCCATTTGCTTAAAACAATTTTCATCCCTGGACTGTCCACCCTGATTGCAAGTGCTCACTTTTTGCGCCGGTTCTTTCTTCTGTCACTTGTAGATTCCTCATTGCACACCTTTTAGCTCCTTTCCCTTTGTGCACTGTTTAGTTTCCCGGAGCTTCGCGCATCGCGAAGCGAAATAGGAATCGGAAAGATTTCGGGAGATCTGGATCTGTACATGATTTGTGGATATCCAGACTTCCTCCCAACGGCGGGTTTCCTTTAGATTCCCTTCCTTTGAGAGAATTTGTTTGGATTTTTTTTCTGATACTTCTCTTGCAACATGCCTCTTCTCGAATATGCTTTCGGGAGCTGAATTTTTCTGCGAGGCTCTGGTTGTGGTTGGCGGCCGTGTATGGGGAATAAAAATACATATTTAAAGAAGTGTGAGACCAATTCCACTAATATTATAAGCATGGACAGAGAGAGTAATAGCAAGTCTTCCGAATTTGGTCAAAGCCGTACTCGTCGTAAAGAGCTATGGGATTAGGCAAAAACCTAGTTAACATGGGGTAGCTAATACTGTTGTGAATGCATCCACCTTGTTGGCTTTTTTTTTTCGCGTTCTAGTGAAACGTGTTTTTTTCTTTGTGTCTTATTATTTTTAGCAGCTCACAGTATGGCAAAGTTTCCCAAGCCTCGCTGAAACCATTTTGCCGCCGTGCTTTGTTATGTTTATTTGCTATTTTTTATCGCCTTCAACGCGGTAGCACGCGAGATGTAACCAGATCACTCCGGGATGATAATGCTTGATCGTACGCGACAGCGTTTACAATGTTTAGGATTGTTGTCGGTATTTTTTGTCCTTAGAGCGTTCCCAGACGTCGTTGAAAACGACACACAAGTTCTGCCAGGAAAGTTTGGCTCCATCGTGATTGCGTGCAGATAGGCGTGCCTCATGTCACAGTCGTGTGGCAACATCCCTTATGATGATCCATATAGCGAAGATATAAAGTGTGTTTAAAGAAATAACAGGGTCTGAAGTGCACGATTGACGTGAGTGGCCAACTAACATAAAATAACAGTTAACAAAGGGCTTAAACTGAGCTAGTTAGCACATTTGACTTAATTTTTGAGACAGCCAGAAAGACGCGGTTACACGAAAACGAAAACACAAACGCAGGGCAGTACTCATGACTGAAAACTTTAGGGAACGTGGGCGTGTTTAAAGACGTAGAGCAGTAGCATGGAGAAAAGAAAAAAAAAAGTTGAACTGGGGAACCATGCCCCGTGGCGGGGACTAGGGAGGTGGGGGGGGGGGGGGGGGGGTTGGGGGGGAGGGTGCTGAGTGGTGCGGAGATATCGCTTCTTCTCGTCGCTGAGGCTGATGATGGATCGCTGAATCCCCTGCTGCTGTTGTCATGCATAACAAATGCTTCATTTTTTTAGTTTTACTGTTGTCTCTTACGTTTTTCGTGCTACTGTTCTACTTCTATAGATGTGTTCATCTTCCTTAAAGTTTCCAGTTTTATTGCAGCCTCGTACCTCGCGTTTCTCACTCCGTGTTGTAGTGGACTCTTGGATGTTACGAAAATTAAGAAGACAATTATTATTACAACGTCTTTAAAGGTCTCTCTGTGCCTATTTTCCAAAAGCTGAGTGCCAAAATGTAGCATTTATTCCTTGTTCCTGTTGTCATGCATAACAGGTGCTTCATTTTTCTTTAGTTTAGAGGTTGTCTCTTGTTTTTCGTGCTAATGTTCTACTTTTTATATGCGTTCATAATCCTTAAAGTTTACAGTTTTATTACCGTCTCGTACCTCGCATTTTTGACTCCGTGTTATAGTGCCTTTTCGGATGTTATGAAAATTAAGGAGGCAGTTTATATTACAAAGTCTTTAAAGGCCTCTTTGTGCCTATTTTGCGAAAGTTGAGTGCCAAAATACAGCATTTAAAAATAATATTTGTGCGCGATAAAAGGTTATGATGTCGTTTAGTTGGATTTGAAGCTGTGTTCGCAAAGAAAGATCTCCCCGTAGTTCGTCTCTTTCGCTTAATATATCTTGAACAGTCGTACTGCACTTTAATGCAAGAAAGCCATTAGATTCATGTAGGAAAACATGCACTGCAACATCGAGCTCACTGTCTGCATTAAAAAACGCGTTAGTCACTTGGTACCTCGAGAGCGAGAGTGAACAATCGATGAAGCATAGCGCTCGACTTCTAGGAAATAATTCCGGCTTGACCTTGCCGTTATCATTTTGACGAATGGCGCATGAAGCGAGTTTTATCGAAGCAAGGGCACTTGTCCTTTCGTATCCAGTAATATCGAAACAATGGTGCTGTACCCGCGACAGAGTCTGCTAAGAGATGCTTTTTTCATTCTTAGCCGGTGACCCAGGACCGGTACTAGAGACAAAAATGGCCCTTTGAACGTTTAGGCGATAACGAGTTAGCAATGAGACAATGACGGATGAAAGAATGCAGCTGAATAAATGGACTCAGAATTGTGTCGTTCACTGGTCTCTTTCTGTTGCTACCGGACTGATCGTGCTTCCGAGTGTAATCAAGGCGCACTTTCGAGCATCCTTGTTTTTATTCTACATGATTTTTTTAGCCCAATCCAGGTGATGAGCTCTTCGGTCTTGGGACCCCCAAACCGCCATCATTATTTACAGAGACAAATGTACGCCAGGCATCGATTGTTATCGGCCAAAATTTGACTTGGTTTTCTAGTTAGGACAGCTGCGTGTGATGTTTTATAATATACAGCCGAACCTCTCTACAGCCGGTCGAAAAGTCCGTTGACACGTCAAGGCCCGTGTAACGCGCTCGCATAGAACTGCCACATATGCGTAGACTCCATCGCCTCAGGGATATGCGTGTTTGTAATTCACACAAAGAGATATCGAAACATTAGACTTCTTCACCGAGTCGACCACACATGGTCGTGCGTTAAAGATTATCTGATTTAGCTTTCGGCGAGGGTACATTCACGCTGTATTCTCTTGCCCATGCAGATAACCAACAGCACTAGTGTATTACGTGATATTTTATTACGTACATTTCATCAATGTATGTCTGCTGTTACAGTTCCGCATTAATGTATATATTTTTCGCTAGTGTTACACATTTTGTAAGATTGCCAGGTGGCCCTGAATTTGTTATTTTATTCATTTATCTATTTATTATTGCATGCGGAGGGCACGCTTTTCACAGATGGTGTACAAACGCCATTACTTACTCTGTCTCGCATCGCATTCAAACGTTCCGTCGGAACGAAATAAATAACACACGATGCTTGTTTTTTTTTTTCGTTAATTTCCGACGACGTTCCTCTCAGCGCCATTTTTTCTTTCGGAGTTAATGGGGGCTGAGAATCTCCGCGTTGCGCAAGCGTTTATTTTATTTTCCAAGAAGACGAGTTACCGCTGCTATTTTGGTATCTAAACAGTGATTTTAAGCGATAAGCCTCTATTCGAATAAAATAAAAGTACCTCTTGAAAGTACGCGTCCTCTCACTTTCCGCATGCTTTTCTTCTTAAATTTGTGCCACCGCGTTCCGTGGATTCGTTTTGCACATCAAAACGACACTCTCCAAAGCGTTTTATTTTTGTGCCCTGTAGCTTCATTCACATCTTCCATTCTTTCTTGTCCGCAGGAAAAAGATTAACAAACAGCAGATTGTGCGGCGTTTTTTCTTCACACGTATTTCTCTTCTCTTCTGACATTTTGCCACCGCTTTTCGGTGCGCCGTCTTCTCAAGTCAGCGATGATCCATTTGTCAGCGAAACTGCCAGCCGGGCCGATTCTCTTGGTTCGTTTCCTTCGATTTTTTCCTTCGTAGCACTTGGCTAGCCCTGCGTTTCTCTACCGTCGACCCTCCGGCACCTTAAATCCGTGCAGTGGTGTTAAAGGCAGCAGCGCAGCCCCAGGTAGCCAGAGTCCAGATTCACCAGGCAGTTCGCGGTGTAAGAAGGGTTCGAGATTGACTTGTGCCTTGGTTGCTATCATATTGATATACTTTCGATATCGACAGTTAATTGCGAAGTATTTCACAGCGACAGGTGTTAACGCCACGTTTCCTGTTTTTGCGGTATAGGTGTCCTTGGAGTAATACACCAGGTGCAACGCGTCCCACTGACTGGTCAGAATGGAGTGACGCCAGGCATGACGTCATGAAAACGACTCACGCTGGTTGGCCAGAATGGAAAGACTTGACGCATGCCGTTATGACAATGCACCCCGTAGAATGATCAGAATGCTGCTCACTGATTGGTCCGAACACAGTGACGCCACTCTTGACGTCATTGTGAATGGCTATGAATGCACATAGATGGACGGATAGCGACTGTGCATGATCGTGAGTGTTTAGTGAACGCAGTCACTAAACATTACTCCTACTGACATCGGATTTTGCACCACCCTAGTTGCCGCTGAAATGCGCAGTGTCGCAATAGTAAATGTCTCGTAATTTTTTTTTCTCGTAGCTTGCATAATTCACCAACTCATCAATTGGCTGCAGTTCATTTGCACTGAGGCTGAACTGAAATTACCAAACTGTGGCAGCTGCGTCCTCATCAAATCACTGAGATTGTGGCGAGGTTCTGCGTAGTGTTTCCATTTGTAGAATGCCCGCCATCTTTGCCTTGTCGAAGCCCATTGCCCTACACGTTTAGCGAGATGCATGAGTGGCGATTGCTGAACCCCTGAACTACAATCATCGACACTTCGCGCTTTCGAAACAATGTATATAATGAACTCGTAGTTTCTCAGGTTTTTTTTACCGGCTTTATTATTTTGCATCTCCCATTACCCTCTCCCCCCGTCCTCCGGGTCTATGACGCCGGCTGACGTCACCAAGGACAATGTATGAAGCGGAAAATGAATGACAGCAAAATACGACCCCTGGTGTACACGTCTCGCTTCAAATGCGTTTAAGAAGAGGGTCAACCACGTACACTTTAGTAGATTCGACGCATCCCGGGAATACATATCCAGACGCTAAAGACAAGAGGCGTTGAATCTAACCGCTATTAAAAATTATCTTTGGATCTAACGTTAAAAACTATTTGTAATGCAGAAACAACAAACAACCCACAGAAAATCTCCTCTCCTCTCCCGCTCGCCTTCGGTAATTGGCTCTCTGGGAGGTGGATCACATAAGCAGTGATAGAAAATTATATCATTGTGTAGCCGATAATTCTGCTATTCCTATTCCTAAACAGCGACACCGTATAAGAAGCGAAACCTAATAACCTTTAATGCTGTCGCCGTAAAGTACTGTCGCATTGGGATCGTCTTGCAAGAAAATTAATTTATTCAAATGGCCTTACTGCGCGAATGAGCTTTCCTCGGAATGCAATGAGAAGGGCTTCCCAGGCCTTCTCTTATTTCCGAGTTACGGTGATACAACAGTGTCTGTCAGGCTGCACGCTTTTGTAGGTACGAGGTTCCCGACGGATGTCGCTCTCACCGGCGTAAGGACAAAATAAAGCGCACCCCGGAGAGATCCTGCCCTCTTGCGGCCACCGGCAGCTAGCCGCAACTTTCAGGGAATGCAGAAAGACAGACACCAGCCACCGTACCAGCCACGGATGGAGAGGAGAGGGGGGGGGGGGGGGGGGCGTAAAAAAGAAGTAGCACACCAAGCGGTGCTGACGAGAACGGAACGGTTCCTTTCTCTCCCCGGCTGTCAGTGTTTCGCGGGCCAAGACGAAGAACCTCGGCGGGAATACACCTTCTCGGGCATAGGATTTTCCGCGTTGCTTTTGAGCCGTGCAAATTTGTCACCGAGGGAGTGTAATATTTCCTCGGCGCGGCTCGGACGAGCGTATGTGCGCGCGCTTTCTCAAAGGCTTAATGATAAATTTGTTCTCGCGAGTTTTGTTACGATATCTTAGTTGACGAAGGATGGTTTGTAGGAGAAGTGTGAATGATGCTGAAATTGTTAAGCGTGTAGGATAGATTCTCAAAACAACCCTTAGTTGCTAACTGCTGCTGCAACATAGCCACCCAAACACGACTTCAGTAGTGACCCTTACAAAAATTTCTTTAGACAGTCTATAGACTTCCCGTAGACTTCTGTCCATAAACTCTATAGATTCTCTAAAGACAAACCCTAGAAAGGAGTCTATAGGCAATACAAATTTTATAGGCAGTCTACAGACAATCTATATATTGGTGGCCATACACTTTTAGTAGACTTTCGTCTACATACAGTCTATAGAATATGAACAGACAAAAATAAATATCTATAGGAAGGCAGCAGAGTGTATAAGGAGTCTATATACTTTCTAGAGACCATTTTTGTAAGGGAAAGACTTTAAGAAGGAGGTTGCACAGAAAAACTGGCTCACGATACTTAGGACGTCGAAATTTTCATTGTACAGAGGCTGTTTGCAGAGCGGTGCGATAACTGTTTTCTCGTCCACTAGCTGAATGGCGTATAGCGTGTAGAGTCATGTAAGACAAAATTTGCTCCCATGCGGCTCCTATTAATTGCGAGAGTGGTCTCCTTGTGATTCGTACAGCTGAAGAAGAAGACAATGATGGGAATTTTTCTCACCAACGGTAACCAAATAGTTTTGCCACGGGTGTCCTTCTAGCCCCTTCAAGCGGCACTGGTCGGCAAATAAACAAATAGGTCAGTGTGTTTCTACGCTGGTCTCTTTAGTGTTATTTTTTTTTGCCATTGCCTAACAGTATTGAGGAAAGGCTCAGAAAAAAACGTTACAAAGCTCTGCAGACATTTCCATAATTACGAGATATTGTGACACGATGCCTTACGGGCGCGTAAGACGTTTTAAATAAAAAAAATGATTAAACTCAGGTTCAGTTCGCCTATAACATCACTCTCCGCAAGGCCTTTCAGTAGCGTGTGTCGAGTAAAAAGTACCGAGCCGAACTGAATGGTGATCCTTTTTAAGTAGGAAAAAGTGAACCATAATGGTTGCTGTTTTTCACGACTAACAGTAGCGTTCACTTTGTGGCTAAGGATTCGAAGAATAACGCATCAATACCGCATTCGTTCTTGTAACACTCTCATTGAGAATTGCGGAATTGCTCCAAGTTGCGTATAGTGCCTTCAACGCCGAGTGTTTACGCTATTTGCAGATGGCTGCCTCAGTGGAGGCAAAGAACTTTTTACAACTACATTCTCTACACTCGTAGATAGTATCTGCAGTGCAGAGATCTCACTTCGAGCGTTGTAATAATCTTGTTAGGAAAGCAGTGAATGTGTTGCGGAAGAGGTCTTGAGAATGACTGCCCGTGCAAGTAGCCCACTTTATACATGAAAATCTAGCTCGGCAAGTAAATAAGCTAAAAATTCGGGGGACACCTAAGCTTCGCCTTATGGGTATGACGTAATAGCGGCAAGGGATCCCTTCAGCGATCTAGTGTCCTCTTTGCATATCACTTCGAAGGCACGGACACTGTCGGAGAAGACACACAAGGCCTCCCTTCCACCTAGCCGAACCACCGTGGCTTGAGACATTATTTCCTGTTTGAGTTGTGCTCCGCGTCAGTTCTGTTGCGACCCGACGTTCACAATTGCGTGGTGTTTTAATCACTTTTCAAATCCGCCGCTCCACGTGTGACGTCACCACCCTTTCGACCAATCTACATTGTCTCGCATGCCGCCGGGTTCTCCGCTAAACTGGAGACTTAATTGATGCTATGGCTTTACGAGATGCAGATGAATGTTGTGATTTTGCTCTGTGGGCTTTTAAGCAATTAGCTTCTGTTCTTTCCTTTTTTAATGCGATAGCACTAGATGTCTCACCGGGAAGAAAATGTGTCCTCGGAAGCTTAATTCGCTGATTGGTTGAAGGAAAGTGACGTCAGCAGTCTGGGGCATTCGCATTAGGTGGAGGGAAATGCAGGTCTCTGCAGGTAAGCTGCTAATGCTATGGCAATGCCAACACACGACGGATTTAGTCGAACCTGTGATTTTTTAATTTTTTTTTTCAGGAAAGGAAGAAACTACTTCAAAGCAGGCAAAAATTTTGCTCTTACTTATATATAAAATGATCTCAAGTTCCCAGTGCAGCCGACATAGAGGAGAAAATGAAGATTTAAATGACATCATTAATTTCTTGACAGTCCCTTTAACTTATGATTAATTCGAACACAAACGCAAGGCACCAAGACACCCCGATATATCACTCGCGTTTGTTTTCTAGGGAAATGCAAATGCGCCCAAATGAAACTAGAGAGGTGACGCAGTGCTGGGCTTTTCTGAGCCAGCTGGTTAATAATTAGATACGCAAGTACTAATTAAGTGCCTGCTCCGAAAGCAACGTGGGCCCACTAGAAAAAAGGAACAAAACCTGCAACGAGAATTCGCATTAGGCAGATTCAGCACTGGCACTTTAATTTTCTTTTCAGTTAAGTGCGCCTTTCTGGCGTTGCTTCATTTCCCTACCCGTACTGAAAGCGCGCAGTTAATAACGCGCTAGCACGACACACTACATTGTCGCGTTTATCAATGCCACATGGCAATTACGTAGTTTTTGCACAAAGCCAAAAATCCGAGTAGTGCCGTATTGATGCGTAATACCCATGTGGCGTCAAAACGTTTTATTTTGCTTTTGCTGATTTCAGACGTTCTGAATCGATCCGACTGTTCGCATTACAATCTTAGAATGAATTCGGCTCGTAAAATATAAAAGAAATTGTCATTTTCCATTCATATACCTTCCTGCGTGTACTGCTTGCTACATAGAACGAGCCATTTTGATGATGATTCCATTTTTTTTTTTATGGCGCATGGACGGCTTTGGCCAAACACCGCCTTGGCAGAAGTAACTCTGGTGTACTCATTTGGTTTCCGAAGCCTACCCGATTGAAAAATACAACAGAATTTCCTGTATTATTTTAGGACCTGAAAACAGAAATTCTTGTGGTAACAACAGGATTTCCTGCGGCATTGTGCAGTTCGCTGTAGTAACGACCGAGCCAGTACTGTCGTGACAAAAGACTTCATTGCAATACTACAGAAAAATTTGTCGTTGGAACAGGACGGCAACATTTTTTGTCAGATTTTGAGACTGGTCTTGTGTTTCCAAGCATTTCGGGCTAGATTAGCTGAAAACTACGCCGAGAGAAAGCTTGTACCCATTTTATCACCGGTGGGTACCCGGAGTCATTGGGGAGCGAACCCCGCACCTCCCGCATACGGAGCGAGTGTTCAAGCGAACTAGGCCACAAATGCGGTCCAGCGATTTTAAGCCAGTTTTGGTTGTACTATGCAACAAATAAAATATTACTTCCTAAGTGAAACGACAGTCCTGATCTGACATTCTATTTGATGTCCCGTAGCAGTAGTTCGAGTGCTGCCTATCAATTTAGTATAGTGGACCTGAAAACTATAGTGTGCTCCAGGTGAAAACAGTTTTGACATAGCGGTTATCGATTGCACAGGAAAACAAAGAATTTTTTTACTGTCGGCATCCTAATGATAAAGGCATCGACAGCATGAAGAATAATCGCCTAAAAAAGCCAATTGTTTCTATTGTGTTTTAGTAATGCAAGATACATAAACGGCACTTTTAAAAGTTCATTTTGGAGCTTAACTCCTATGTTGCTGACTGTTCTAGCTAACACAATATGGCGGCACTAGCTTTGGTGTTCAGCAGCCAAACCCAGGGTCACGGGATAGAATAGCCCACCGCTGCCAACGCATATCTCTCGAGGCGAAGCGCAAAAATGCTGTGCGATGTCAGTGATTGCAAGAGACCTCAGGTGGTCGAAATTAATCTGGAAGCCACCACTACAGCGTCTGTCGTACTGCCAATTTACTAGTATCAAGACAAGAATTAGACACTCAGAATGAATGGGAAGTATTGGGTTAAGCGACTAGGAGACCAGTTCATCTAGTGTTCACGAAATAAATTTCTTTGGAATCAGGATTATCGAAGGGTGTCCACAGAGGACGCATATAAATCGTTCCGCCGAAGAAAGCGCACTTAACACCTCCAATGAAGTCAGTCAGGAAAAACTTTATAGCCAAACTTACGCAAGGTATCGCTAAATGTTCTACACGGGGACAGCAAAACGCACCTCCACGAGCGAGATTCTTAAAGCGCGGTCGCTCCTTTCGCGAACATCAGCTTTCACGAGAACGGAAGCGCAAACAACACGCCGACATCGATTCACAATCTCGTAGTCGCTACACGACCGAGCAACCCGAAAATACACGGTTTCACAATCTCGCTTACGCGGGACCAACGGCGCGAATAAAAAGAGGGAGCGGGAAAAAGGAGGAAGAACAGGACCACGCCGGGAACGGCTGTCGGAAGCGAAATGCCTAATTGGCCCGCCGTAACTAGCGGCCTCGTAATTGGGTAGAGGTGGCGTCGGCGGAAGCCTGGAGATAAAGGAGGCCACTGGCGGTGTTTTGCCACGGTGTTGATGGCATCGTTTCCGCGTACTGCACCCGAGTGGCAGAGCGGTGGAGACTGCGTGGGAGAGGGAAACGCTATTAGGCGAGAGAGAGAGGCCGTGGGGGAGGCCGGGGGGCGGTATGCGAATACCGCTCTTGTCCCGGCGGCGCAAGTGTTACACGAGGAACGCAGCACGTTGTGGCACTCGCTTCCTCATCAGTCATCAGCGCGATCGACGCCGGACGAGGTGCTATGCCTGGCATTCCTCATCTACGAACTGAACCGGGCACAAAGCTGTTAAGCCTACGTGTCGGGAGAATTGCACACGTCAGCGCTAGTATGGACGAAAGAAGAGAGGAAAGTACAGATTAATCACGTGGCCAGCAGGTCACGACCTATTAGGTCATGACCCATGTGACCTTGACATATTGGACTGGAGTCAGGCTGTAAAAAGTGACACCGAAACTAAACTGCAGATTAAGCTTGACATTTTTATCCAGTTTCCGCTTGCCAAAAAAAACTCTGAGTTCTGTGAGGGTTCTCAATTGATTTCGGCGACAGGGATTCTTTAACGCACGCAGAAAACTGCGTTCACATTGGCGTTTTTTAATTTTTCGCAAACTCTATGCACCTCCTCGAGGGGAGTGTTGTGAACACGGCAGCACCATGAGCCGTTTCAAAAGCCCTGTGATTAAGAAACTGCGTACAATCACAACTGAGATCTGCGCGCCTGTTGCTGCTGTTCCCGTTGCTATTGTTCATTTGATGGGCTCCACACGAGAACTTGGTCGTCAGCCGCGCCTGCCAGGATCCTTTGTAGATGCCTAGATCTGTTGATGAGCCGTTTTTTTTTTCGAGAACAACGTACTCAGGCGCTATTCTTAACAACTGAGATTAAAGGCCGGCTATTCAGAACCGGTATCGTTAATTCTGATAAACATCGCTGCACTCATGTGATTTTAGAAGATTAACTAAACTCTCTTATAGTTCGTTTCTTGCATTCTCTCAGGCAGCGACAGACGCAGCAGCGAGAATTCGCAGCCTTAATGACGTCACGAGCCGTAAAGGAGGAAATCAAACCATAAGATGACTCCGGGAAGCACCGCTATATAGGCTACATCCCGTATCGGCGGAAAACGCGCACCTCCATCGACAAAACCCGGCGATGCGCACACACGGGAGCCGAGCACTCATCCCGCGCGTAGCGGCGCTTCTCGAATTCCTCGCCGAGCCAGGGAATCGAGCGGAAGGCAAGCTGCGAAATGGGGAAAAGAATGGGGAAGGGCGAGAGGTTGGGGAGATCGGGACGCCCCGAGCGCGCAGCGCACAACAGAGGGAGGAGCGCTGCGCCGGTTTTACGCTCGGAAGCGCTTATCGACGCCGACAAGACGACGCTAGACGACACCGTATCGAGCACCACTGGCAGATCCTGCCTCTCTCGCCTTCCTTTCCTTCCTTTATTTCCCTAGTGCGCCCTTCCCGAACCGGCGGCGGGCACGGCAGCAGCGGCGTATACATTAACGTCGCGGAGCCGGTCATCCCCCGTAAAGGATGGACGGGAAGATGGGGAAAGAAAGGGCTCAGCATAAAAGGGAGCGCGGGAGAGACGACGACGCTGGCGTTGCGTGCATAAAAATCAATCTCTCTTGTCTGCCGACGGCTCCCTGCGCAGCTGCCAGGAGCGGTGGACTCTGCCCATTTGGCGTCTTCGTGGCAAAGTTTTGTCTGGCGCGTTCCTCCCTCTTTCCCTATTCCTCTCCCCAGACGGAGATGCATAGAGAAAAGAGGGATCAGGCAGAAAAGGTTAGGATACGGGACGCGGAGAGGAGTTACGGGGAGGAAAGAAAAGGCGATATAAGCCGAGGGCGGCAAAAACGAAGGCTCCTCGTCTAGCAGAAGGTGCAAGGAGAAGAGAGGGAACAGGGGCGGATAAATAAGGGGAAACAGAGGTGGATTCTGGGTAAGCAGAAGAAGGCAAGAAAAGAACAGAAGCGGCTGACGACGACGCGTGCATTCTGGTGGGGCTCTCGGGGAGCGATGCCATCATGCGCGCAGAAGCAGTCTCCGCCGAGGATGAAGCGAGCCGGGTAACCGTAACGATGTGCTCGAAGGCTAAACCTCTGTCTCCCTAAAACAGTGCAGCACTGGGGAAGTTAAAGGCGCCGCCGCTGCTCGCAGGTATCAGGATAGTTAGGGATGGTCTGCCTGAGCGCCTTCCCGCTAACCAGTCACATACGTCAATACCTAGGCGCCAGCCTATCAGGAACCGCGTCTAGCGCGAGAGGCTTGGCGTGCTCGGGTCCCGATTAGGGAATGTCAAAACAAGCTTCCCGAAACGCTGCACGGTTTTGAAGCTACAAGGAATGAAACAGGAAAGATAAGGTACACGGTAAACGAACGCCTCTCTCGCCCTTCCCCCTTCCCTCCCTTTTGCAGAGCTATTACTATTTTTTGCGTGCGCAGCTTGTTCCCTTTTTTTTTTTCAACACCGTCTCCGATGATGCGCGAAATGAGAGGCGGCGATATGTGGCACGGACGTGCTCTCTCGTCAGGGGAGTCGCGCATACCTTGCTTCTTCACGTTCTTCCTGGTGTGGAGTGCCTGCCGAGACACGGGACGCGTTTCATTGCGGGAGTCGCGCATACCTTGCTTCTTCAAGTTCTTCCTGGTGTGGAGTGCCTGCCGAGACACGGGACGCGTTTCGTTGCGGGATGGCGCGGACATGTTTTCTGTTCTGCGTGCGAGAAAGGTGCCTTACCTGCGCACGCACGGTGATGCCAAGAAGAATGCGTTGGGAGTTTCGGAAAACAAAAAAAAGGTAGAAACGAACAGCCAGGCTTTGGGGGAGTAATGGTAGTACAGTACGTGCCGACCAGCAACTATTTGCTTTTGCCTGGCCAGCTGTTTTAGAAAGTCTCCACTCTTGAAGTAACTGTGCATGTTTTTGGAGGTTGCGCGCAAAGGTGTCTAGTGCTACCGAATTGTGTTTCTCGATGGTTACAACAAAGAGATATTGTGTACGCGCAGGCCAACGCATACAGTGCGATCTCCACTTCTAAAAACTAGTCTAGAATTCATCATAATCATCATCACCCTGACTACACACACTGCAGGGCAAAGGCCTCTCCCATGTCTCTCCAATTAACCCTGTCCTTTGCCAGTTGCGTCCACCCTATGCTTGCGAACTTCTTAATCTCACTTGCCCACCTAACCTTCTGCCGCCTCCTCCTACGCTTGCCTTCTCTTCAAATCCACTCCGTTACCCTTAAGGACCGATCCGTACCAAAATCTTTCTTTTAAAGTTTGTTCATCGCTCGAGTCGATTATGTTAGGACTGCCTTATAAAATCAAAGGGTAATGTTTTTGACGACAGCAAAAATATTAATACGACAATAATGCCAGCCCACTGAGAAGAGATCTTTCAAACATTGACTATAGTTATAGTTATAGTTAAATCCTATGATATACGAGAAAAATTGCGATCACAAACGATTTATTGTCGAAAAATGCGCTTGCAGAGAATTTCTGGGTATGATGGGAGACAAAAAATTGTTCCAGAAGTAATCCTGTCAAGATTTGAGCACTCTGAAGGTGAGGCTATACATGGTATAGATGCCTTCAAATGTAGAAGGCAAAGATGTCGTAAGCTCGTATATTATTGGCGGCATGTCTCTAACTTTTCTCCATTTTCGCTCGAGTTACCTCCCATCTAAGGTGGTTACGCGAGTAGTTTCATCTTGTAATCACTATACCGCGAAAATTAAAACTTGACATGCTGTTCAGCTTTCCTAGTTTTCGTGCATTACTTCTTTCGTATATACACGTCATAAAACACTGTCACACCTTCCGTCGTACATTGTAACATCGCTTTCACAACGCAGGCAGTAGCCTGTGCCCCAATTCAATCCCAAGCCCTTGGGCCGTGAAGCAAGAGCTCTGCTGACACCGCCAAAAGTGACGAAAGCAGATTGATGGTTTCCTTGTCTCCAGATGCATGCAGCAGGGATCCGGACCTGAATAAATTCAAAGAGTGTCAGCGCCAGGATTCCATTGGCGGTCTGTGTAGCCCAAGGCGAGCCCTTTAACGACACGGTTATCGCTGACGCGAGCAGATTGATGGCGCGGCTGCCCTAGATTTGTGAAGCGCGATAGAGGCGAGGCCAGCGGCAATCATTTGTGAGTCATGGCGCAGCGATCAACCAATGAGCATCAACTGAGCTCTGACGCACTGCCTTTTCGCACAAGGTGCTTTAAGCAATTTGTAGATATTTCTGCGAAGCACTGAGAGCAGCGGGCTGGAGAAATGCATCCCGAACGATCGCGCGTTCGATGTTAACATTTCTTGTTGCCCTCCAATAGAATTCTGGGCATTAGCGCGCTACTATAAAAAGATTAAAATAAATACCAGTTGAAAAACGCCGCTTCCAGAAATTGAATAGACAGGAAACTAGCAGATTGCGGCGCCATCTGGAAGCAGGAAATAAAAGCTGCTGCTGCTTTGGCGTCATCTTCAGAAGCGAAAACATCACTACCTTTATATTGCTTCTCAATATACCCATATTTTTGCGGTCTTAATCTATGTATACTTGTTACTGGGTGCGTTTTACAGATTTTGTTGCCAGATGCCAGGGCGGATGTCAACGACCTTGAAGCTTAGAAAATGTAGTTTATTTTGCTCTCCACGGGCGTCGCGACAGTTAGCGAGCCTCGGAAGTGTTGACCTGATTTCAATACATGGGTCCGTTATGCAGCAAGGTCCAACCCAAGCTATAGCACTCTAGGACGGAGTGTTTGGACCCACTCCAACGTGCAGTCATCAACAGCTGATCTCGCAGGCCCGTGGGGTATATCATAAGTTATCGTCGGAGTCCTGGACGAAAGACCCCGCCAACGAGCAGCGGTCCCGCAGCCATCCTAAGTAAAAGAAAAATTCTCACCACTTCCTATGGGGAGTTCAGCAACTCGTACGACGAAAGAGCCCTCTGGCCGAATTAAGAAACGCTCTCGATCTTAAGAACCTCAAAACAGTCTCAAAACGTAACTTCTATTGGTCGGCCCTGACCACGCCCTGACTTTGGCCAGGGCCGACCAATAGGAACGGGGCTTTCAAACTGTATTGAGACTGAAACAGGGGGAAGTGAAAAAACGGCGAGTGACGCAGTTTGTATAGAAAAAAATTAAAAATAACGCAATAACTCTCTAAAACCTATACAAAAAACCTAAGTAATGTCCAACAGCCTAGCGAGGGAACAACAGTTCACAATTGGCAGCGAGAGCCTAGAAGCTGTGACGGAATACGTCTACTTAGGGCAGGTAGTGACAGCTGATCCGGATCATGAGAGGGAGATAACTAGAAGGATAAGAATGGGGTGGAGCGCATATGGCAAATTCTCGCAGATCATGAGTGGCAGTTTACCAATTTCCCTCAAGAAAAACGGATACAGCAGCTGCATCTTACCGGTACTCACCTACGGGGCAGAAACGTGGAAGCTAACGAAAAGGCTGCAGCTCAAGTTAAGGACAACGCCACGAGCTATGGAAAGAAAAATAATAGGTGTAACGTTAACAGACCGGAGCGGGCAGAGTGCGTGAAGGAACCAACCCGGGTTAATGACATCCTAGTCGAAATCAAGAGGAATACAGGGGCTTGGGCAGGGCATGTAGTGCGAAGGCAAGATAACCGCTGGTCCTTAAGGGTAATGGAGTGGATGCCAAGAAAAAGCAAGCGTAGCAGCTAGGACCCGGCAGAAAGTTAGGTGTGGGATGAGATTAAGAAACTGGCGGGAATATGGTGGCCGAAGTTGGCTAAAGACATGGTTAATTGGAGAGACATGGGAGAGGTTTTTGTCCTGCAGTGGGCCTGCTCAGGGTGATGATTATGATGAGTGAGTGAGTGAGTGAGTGAGTGAGTGAGTGAGTGAGTGAGTGAGTGAGTGAGTGAGTGAGTGAGTGAGTGAGTGAGTGAGTGAGTGAGTGAGTGAGTGAGTGAGTGAGTGAGTGAGTGAGTGAGTGAGTGAGTGAGTGAGTGAGTGAGTGAGTGAGTGAGTGAGTGAGTGAGTGAGTGAGTGAGTGCTTAATCAGCTCCAAAGAAGTGTCCTGTTTTGATCACATCTTTTTCATCGAAAGCCGCTTTTCCGCAAGGGATGTGGGGCGGCGACAGTTTCGTCTGGAAAAGCTATAAAATATTCGCCGTAATCAAGCACTATAAAGTAAGGGATGGACGAAAAATATATGCCGAAAATAAAGAGCAGGCCCCAAACGTTTGGGCAACCCCAATATGCAGTAGCCCCTTCTATCCTAAGTAACATGTCGACGGTTTTCAATCCGCGAGCGCTGGTGTAATGACCACCGTCAACCCATCTCCGGTTTGCCGAACCTCGTCACTACTTTTCTGTCCACCCCGCGTCGCCTTTGACATTGCAATTTTTTTTTTTACCTTCGCGATTATTAGGCGAGTCGCGTCCCTCCCTATAAGCGTCGCAAAGCCGGCAGGGTTATTAGGGCTGCTGCCTCGGCAGGGAATATAGCCTGTCAGCTACTTTACAGCCGTTCCCCTTTTTATATATTTTTTTCTTTCTCTTGCCCATGCGCGTAAAACAAGGGCCGCCGCGGAAAGGCCATCTTTGCGCTACGCCGCGGATAGATGGAGCTGTCCGCGGGTTGATGGAGCCGTAGCGGCGACCGTAAAATCTACCCTTGCCCCACAGCACAAAGAAAACGACTGACTGTATATGCCAGGCTAAGGAACGATAAAGGGCACGCCAGTGCGTGTAAATTTGCACTTGGCTTGTCTGCGGTTCCCGGTCTTCTTATTTTCATTCTCTTTTTTTTTTGTTCGGTACACGCTGACACCCAGACAGGAAAGAAAATCCGAAGCTCAGCACCTAATACAGCGGTTACACGAACTTTACCACCAGAGGTCGGGCTCTACAAGATGTATTCTATGAAACTGCGAAGGGGGACTTCTTTGTGGCGCCTTACTAAGCTTCGCACCATTGAGAAAGCCGCATATGAGATCAGACCACGAAGGCTATAGGTGCAAAGCTGGTCGCACGCGTTATTCCTCCGTGATGAGACAGCGGAATTAGAAGTCGTATGACTGGCTGCAGCTTTTGGCCAGCGCAGGCCAACCACGAAGCTCCCTTTTGAGAGAAATGGATACGTGTCAGGTTTTTCAGTTCTGCGTGTTTCTATAGCGAGTGCCACAGAGTAATATACAGGTTGTCGGCCTTTATACCCGCGCCGAAATTGCTGCACTTTGAAACTACTGCCTGTACGCGAGTATCGCTCTGCCTGTTTATTGCCTTTAGGCAGGCACAAAATATTACATCTAAAAAGGCATCACCATCGCGAAGGTACCACAAGAAGGGAAAGATGAAAAGGATTCCCACGCATAGCAGCGCTACTCTCAGGTGATTTATATAGCGCTGCTGCCGCCAACGAGGGCGTCCTAAGCGTTTGCACGATATTCTCATAGAAATATATATAGCACTGCTGCTTTAACAACTGAGCAAAGCAAATGCTCGTAGCGTTTAGACGAGTATTTCGACCCCATGTTTTTCGTTTATTCTTCTGTCTTTCGTAACTTCATTTCTTCAGACTTGGAACAAGTCCGGATACCACTTTGATGGAGCAGTATTTTGTTGTTGTTGTTTTTTTGCCTCAGAAGCTTTCCAACTTCAACCACTACTGCTGCATAGTGCGAGGAATGCTTCAAGGACAACCCCTAAGCCGCACGGTCAACGCCCGCCATTTTAGCTCCATCATTTGTCAGTACTCTCCGAGCCTTTTATCCTCAAATTTTAAAGCTACTGTCGCGCGCCGGTCCGTCTCACGGACAAAAAGACCTGGGCAATAGTAGCATCTACTATATCGGAAAGTATGGCGTCGTTACGCAAGATAAGCTGCTCAGGATGGCGAAGGTTGGAAAAAAACATAAGATTAAGACCAGAAAACTGCTTAGGGGCATTTAAAAATAAAGCGTTGTGTAACTACGCGTAGACCTTACTATGCTTTGGAGAGAATAAGTGCGCTGCCTTCAAGTAATCCGGATCTATTTTTTATTGGTTTGTCATATCTGTACGGTAATGACGGCTCCTTGTCATTACAAATATTAGGTTAGGGCAACCTAAAAAGAGTGAAAAATAATAAGCCCCTGCCTGCACTCGTTGTCATTACAGGAAGCAAGTGGCTTATTAGACGGGTTCTCCTCCCGTTGTGTTCACCGTGATAAAATTAAACTCTGCGTTGCGCCATCCCTGGCTGACCGAACGGGATGTACTTCCGATGAAAAGAACTTCCCTCAGGGCAGCGTCAAGAAGGAAGGAAGGAAGGAGAGGAGGAGGAAACAAAATGAAACGGAAGCGAGGAAGAGGCCGCAAAGAGTACTTCAGCAAAAGGACCTAACATAAGGGAAATAAAAACAAAAGCGTCTGACAACGGAAGCACAGATATGAAAAGGAGGAATTCTCTCGAAACGGCAGTATTGACAGGAGATAAAACAATCGCAGCACAAACATTCCTGCAAAAGCAGGACTTAGATCTTCAGCGTTCTGAAAATATAGGAAAAAGAGGACTTCCATGTCTGGTTATTTATACAATACCGCTTTTACAGCGACCAGGTTCCACTTGCGGTTTCTTGTTTGTTACTCGTCACTGTTCACTCCTGGCGTTTTTCTGTCTGCCCTGCTTTGCACCCCCCCCCCCCCCCCAAATATTTTTCACTACTGCCTTCTTCGCAAAAAAAATTTGCATTTAAAATTCTTATTTCATGCATATCAATGGAGCACTGAAATTATTCTTGTTTTCAGAGTCATTGTTAATGCGATAGATGATGGCTATGCTTTCAACCAGTAATTTCTTCCATTTCGCCATAGGATCTCTTACTTGAGAACTTTACTTAGAGTTCTTTTTTTGTGTGTGTGCATTATTCTGACTATTATGTAGTGGTTTCTTAGTAAAATTAGGATAGATACTCGTATTCGGAAGACAGTTCACAATCCATAAGATGAATAAAGTAGCGAACATTTTTCTTTTCTATTTCTTTTCGGGCAGCAGGTTTTGGTTTATGCTTGGAAGTATACTGCGATAACGTTCTTTTTCTTTATTTTTCACGTCTTGACTGTTGGATGCAATTGGGAGGAAGTTTTTACTTATAACATCGACATTATCTTAAATCTGGTCTGTAACTTTTTTCGTTAAAAACGCACCTGCAAAGTTTACCATGCGAATGTGATACCATACGCACGTTTATTTTTATTTCAAACTTTCTGTCAATTGTTAATTTAAACGTATCATTTATAAAATTACACTTGTTCTGTATTTTTCTTAAAAGGCATGAAGTGTGTAACACTAGTTTCATGTTGTTCAAACTTTGGAAGTTTTCAATTTTAATAGACACGCGATGCTTTTATAAATTAGGAATATTCAACTTTGCCTAAATTTCGACAGGAGTAATTTAAAATGGAGCCCCGACTGTATAGTGAGAACGTTCCCTGGGTCCGGAAGTATCTGGACGACAAAAGGCAGTGTTTTTCCCGATCAGAAAAGCTGCTCTATCAGGAATCAAAGCCAGTTCTATATTCGGAAGCTGGGTGTGGTCAGCAGGGGTCATCGGCACGGGCAGGGCGACGACTGCTTTCGATGCATCGCCTGTCCTTTCGAGTGTCTGGCTGGGAGGCCGGAACTGGTGGTGGGGTTGCTGCAGTTGTCGCGGCCCCTGTGCATAACGGACATGTCTCCAACGGTGCGGCGACTGCATCAGCGGTCGACCACAATACGTCGGCGGCTTTCCGTTAATTAGCCCTTCCCCTTTTTAGTACATTTTCTTCTATGTCGCCAAGTGTACGACACAGTCACGCTGTATTTTTCAAAGAGCTCTCTATTGCGCCATAAATCAATCATCATCATCAGTCTCACTACGCCCACTTCAGGACAAAGGCCTCTCTTATATCTCTGCAATCAATCCTGCCCTATGCCGGCCGCGGTCGCCTTATCTTCATAAACCAATAGGGTGACTATATTCTGCATACGCAAGCCTATTGAACCCCACCACAATATGGTGGCTATTTTCTGTGCAGGGTTACCTATTATACCCCACTGCAACAGGGTGTCTTATTCTGCATCGGGGTCCCTATATTGCTACCCACCACAACACCACAAAAGGGTAACTCCTATTCCGCATGGGGTACCGATTGGGTCCCACCACAAAGAGGCGGCTGTAGTCTGCGTAGGGCTGCATGCTGTACCATTTGGGGCCCACCACAATAGGGCGGCTGTAGTCTGCATAGGGCTGCTTAATATACACCCCCCCCCCCCCTCCCCATTCAGGCTGCCTCTATTCTGCATACAGCGGGCTATTGCCCACCACCCTAAGAGGGCGGCTCTGTTCTGCATACAGCTGCCTCTTACGCCCCACCTTTAAGAGCACCTCTATTCCACATATGGCTCCCTATTACACACGACCTGAAGAGGGCAGCTCTATTTATTACGCATAGGGTACTCTACTGCATCACACCACAGAAGGGAGGCACTATTTTGCGAAGATCTGCCTGTTATGCCTTACCATTAAGGGTGCCTCTGTTCCGCACAGGGTGCCCTATTACTCCCCACAGCTTAGGAAAGCGCGATGTTCCGCACAGGGCACCCTAATGCCCCCCCCCCACCCCCCCCCCCCCCCACACACACACAATGGGGTGGCTCTATACTGCATGGGGCGACCTATTGTGCCCCGCCATTCAGGGAGCCTCCATAGCGCATATAGGGTGCCCTATTGCGCCCCACTGGTGTAGGGAAGCGCTATATTCCGCATAAAGCACACTAATTCCACCCACCACAAAGGGGCGGCTCTATTCTGCATAGGGCTTCCTATCATGCCCCACCACTCAGTGCGCCTCAATTCCGCATAGGGTGCCCTATTGCGCCCCACCGCAATAGGGCGGCGGCGCTGACGTTGCCGCTCGTCGATCAAGGGCGACGGCGGGACGTCGTGAATGCGGGACCGGGCGCATGAACGAAAGGGACGAAGAAAAAAGCACGGACCGGCGCTCGGGCGCCGTACAGGCGGTGGCGGCCAGGGAGAAGAAAAAAAAAACAACGAGAATAGGGAAGAAGCAGTAAATGGGGAAAGAGGGAGCGACGAACCCCGCACGGAAGTCCCGGAATCGGGGCCGAAAAGGGCGCGGTTCTTGCCGGGACCCGTAGTGGCGCTGCTGCTGCTGTCCACGCGCTTATGCTCTTCTTGCCTTTTAGACGCCGCCCGCCGGCCGCAGCACACGAAACAATTTGCCCCGCATGCGACACGAGCGGAAACGCTGTACAGCAGGCACGCACAGTTTCGTTGCTTGCACGTGTGTATTTGTGTTTGCATGCGGCATAAAGGGCCGCATGTGCGTAGTTCGCCGTATATAATCTGTTATCGCCGTGTACGCTCCCTCTTTGCTGTCGGGCGCCATCTTTGTTTCCCCTTCATGCTGTGCCGAAGAGCGAAGAAGGGTGGAATGGAATGACACTTTGGTAGATTCGCGCACAAAGAGCACCCTAAGAAGCTTTTGGCAGGTTCGTTACAAGTGTGTAACGTGACTCAACACCCCTTAATCGTCTCATAAAAGTCGTGTGTAGAATATAGCGTCGCCAAGGCTTTATTTCACACCCCGCAATCGATTAAGACCGCCAGCATTCTCGCACAAACAGCTATTGAGTCTGTCCTGTGCACTCGTCTTGGGAGCCTGGGTCGAACATTCCTAAAATGGGGCTAACTGTACAACTCGGTCCAGACTATATACGAATGGTGAGATCGGGGAAGAAAGAGAGTTTCACTTCGCGGTTTGTCTTTAAGAAGTAACTGCTGATCGTAAAGGAACCAATGGTTCTGGCAACGCTGTCACTTTTATTCTTCTCTGGCTAAGAGGGCGATCATTCTCTGCAAGCCATGCCAGGCGCACGAAAGTTATAGATGACTAACCTTCGGTATTGAAAGGTAGTGGTATTGCTGCTCAGAAAAACCGCTGCGTTGTAAACTTTCTGAATAAGTTAATTGTTCAGCTCCACGAATTACCTGCAAGAGGCGCTTTTTACGCGTAATGTGTCAATTAAATTCAGAGTGAACAGCGAACTGAATTTATGGTTAGATTTTTTCTCTTTTGGTCAATGAAGATTTGGCTAGGAACGGCTCCTTATTCTAATATCATAACTTCTAATGTGGATATGAAATACACTGAATAACCCCTTAACTCCTTGGGTCGGGTAGTCCTATAACGACACGATTCGCGATAGACCACTCTGGCAAGAAAGAGGAGACGACAAAAACCCGCAAATGACTTCAGTATCTGTATACGTATCATGAATGCCATCATAACAATATTATCTCCGTATCTGTTTTCTTAAATTAGAATCTACAAGACTCGAGGAAAAGGAGTAGGATCAAAAGAAATAATAATGTGGGAACAGGAGCCTGAGGAAAAATTGGGCGTGGCCCCTACAAACATTTCTTTAGACAGTCTATAGACTGTCTATAGACAAACTGTAAAGAACAGCAATACAAATCCTACAGACAGCCTATAGACAATCTATAGAATTATGACCACACACTTTTAGTAGACTTTGTCTATAGACAGTCTTTAGACTAAGACCGTACAAAAATAAATTTTCGATAGGAAGGCAATAGAGTCTATTAGAGCTCTATAGACTGTCTATATTCCACTTTTGTAAGGGGCTTGGCGTGGTCAGCAGACACGGGCTCCTTCAGCTAAATCAAAGGCATTTTCCTGCACGAGCATGAAGTCTGTTCGATTCCACAGCCCCTCTTTCCCTGCTATTCTACAGGCACACTCCACGCTAACACCGCATTTGAGAAGGCAGTGTGTAAAATTCTGCAAACTTGATGCACACGTCAGCTGTAAATAACATTAAACTGCAAATGAACATTCGCGAGACTAACATCTCATAAAAATAGAAAAAAAATACATTATACCCACGCATTAGTGTGATAGTTTTGCAGCAAAATAAGCAGACATATATCTTTTTCCACGTGAGCCCAAAACACTGGGCTTTCACACGTGTTTACGGAGTGGTAATGTGCATTTCCCAGAAAAATTGCTGATTTATTGCCTGATGCCATTTTACTGCCCTATGCATTAATACACATTTTTCCTCTTTCATAAGATGTACCATAATAATAAAACGTTACATTATGTGTGGACTCTGCGGGAGCGATTTCGCTCCGCTTGTTACTGCAATCTCTTGAAGGTCAGAATTCCCTATTGTAAAACAATAAAAAATGCAGTCATTGTTTTTCTCCTGAAATTTTGAAAGCTTGGAAGCGCCTTTCACGATCTATAAAAGTTACAACTGTCTTCACTTGTTTCAAAAGTTTTCTCAGAAAAGCTTTTATAAGACATAACGTATTCATATATCAAATGTTATTGTCATGTTATTGTAGCAACATATGCCATTTTTACCTAGAATAACTGGAAAACTTATAAACTTTGTAAGTTAATAATGATATCTATGCTCTTACTCATTTATCCTGACGCCCGAATTAATACTCCTGTTGCAGTATTTTAAGTCAATACGTCCCCTATTTCCTTGTGACTGCTTACTATTTCGGCCCCTTCGACATATTGTGTATTCATGTAGCCCGCGGGTATACTAAACAAATAAAAAAAACGTTAAATACCGAAACATTCTGTCACAATAAAGAGATAGCGACGCATAGAGAGAACAAACAGATTGTTTTTGTCTCTTTCTATAGCAGTTCGCTATAACTTGAACGGCAAACAATCTAGCAGTCTACACTGCATAATCGGCATGCTTCTGTTTCTAACCCGACTGTAGTCCTCTTTAGAAGTGAATTATCTTATGCACTGATTTGATGCTCATATATAGTTTATAGACCTAGCGCGTACTCAAGTCCATTTTTTAATTGCGGAGAGAAATAGTTGAGATAAAAAAAAAGATTATGACGTATCTCAGAGAACTGAAGCTCAGAAACCAGGCTCTCCTGGAAGTCATGCTGCATAGCAACAGCACTTGCCCGCATGAAGTAGCTATTCATCGCATTATCGCACATTACTAAGGACGTTCTCATGGGACAAACTTGCATGCTTAAAGTATTTCTCACTTTGATTCTTTGCGCGTATTCAAATACCCGGCTGGATTTGACTCTGGGATAGTCCTAAATATAGAGGATACCTTCGCACGGAGCAGAATGCCTGCAACCCTTTAATGGTTACGCTGATAGAGTCGTAAATTTTCTTGAAAGAGCCGTGGTAGTAAATGTCTACGGCAGTGTCGAAAGAGTGGCTGTAAAGACTGCGAAGAGATGGCCGCCCTTCACTGCTTTGCCGTTCTTTCCTCAACAGCCTCCATTGTGCTATGCTCGCAATCTCTAAAGCTTTGTGAGTTAGCCGCGTCTTTTTACAGCTCACCATGAGGCCCATACATATACTTTCAGCTATCGCGGCTAATAGAAAGCTGTCGTTGAAGTGAGGAAAGAAAAACATTCTTATGTTGTGATGTTCTTATGCACACAATAGCACGTAGGAGGTATACCACATATATTGCGCAAGGTTATCGTCTTCTTTAACTAACCAGTAATTACTAGGGTGGTATTGATGAAAACGATCGCACAAGGTGCCTCTTTTTGTCTATTATGTGACCGTGCTTCTTGAATACCCGGTGTAAGAATGCTGTCGAGCAATCATCGCCTAATGTGAAAGACGCTGGTCTTACAATTACTCTAGCGAGAGGGCGGCTCACCAACTATAATAATAACAAAACACGATAGAAACTTTATTGCTATTTCTAGCTATAAACTGTACCAACGACTAGAAATCTTGCACTTTGAAGCAAACGCTGCCAT
The DNA here is from genome assembly GCF_052857255.1 of Amblyomma americanum. Lineage (NCBI taxonomy): Eukaryota > Metazoa > Arthropoda > Arachnida > Ixodida > Ixodidae > Amblyomma > Amblyomma americanum. The sequence goes on from NC_135506.1 coordinate 12,210,581, forward strand.
CATTAGAAATGGAGAAGTCCAATGTCCTTCCGATGCACCACCGCACTGCACGCAACTCCGTTCAAGTCGTTCCTAAGGAATAGCGTCAGGGCGTACACCATGTCTTGGAATGAAAGCCAAAAAGACTGCCATGCATGACGTCGTAGTAAAATCTTACGTCACTGGCCCAGCCCAGCCGTTTGGTGGAGGCGCCGGAACGCGCAAGGGTTCCATGTGTACATGCACAAAAAAAACGTATGACGTGCATTGCGTCTGCTGACGTGTGCGACATGTAACGCCTCTTTATTTAGTAAAGTCACCTTGCCGCCGTGCCATAGTTGGCTGTTATTGCCTACCCACTGCGCACTGTTAGAGCGTTTGCGGTGCATTTGAAGCCGCTTTAGTGTTCCTATGCAGTTATAATATTAGAAGGGCCGGGAATCAGGCTGGATGAATAAAAGTCGCGTGCTGCAGGGTGAAGTAATGTTGGAGGCCAGCTGTGTGGTGTGAAGCTGTCCGAGAGTTGCTGAGGTGCGATGGTTCTTTCCCGACTCTGTGTGTACTCACTTCGTGTGAAGTTTCACTCCTTTATGAATCTTGCCACCGTCGACCTCCCCGTCATTCCGTAACGTAACCTGCTTTTTTTTTAATGTTACTCATGCGCTCAAGCACACATATAAGGGTGTGGGCGCAGGCAGCCCCATGTTTTTAATGTCCCTTCTCCGCCATGGAGCAAACCTTGACTGTCGCCTCGCCCCCGCACACGCCAGCTTAAAAGGTCGTAGTGCAGAGAAGCCCCGCGGCCGCTCAAAGGGAGCTACGAACCTCTCAGCTCGATAGACTGGGCCATTAATCTCGACTGTCAACTCTGCCGCATGGAGTCAACCGACCACCCTCCGCAAACACTACAGCGTGGGGGAATTTACATACGCATTTACTAGTACACAACGCCATGCGCGAGTGACGGTTTCAATTTAAACTCGCGCGTGCGTATAAAAAAAGAAAGAAGACGTGACGTCAGGACCAGCGAATGGCGCCCTACAAGAGTCACACCAAAGAAAGGATCCCCGTTCCATTAGACACACGGGGAGCTCCTTTTATTAAAGGCCGCTAGAAGTGTTTGCGAGGGATGCTGAAAAGAACGCTGCGTAGGAAGACAGCGCCACCCGAGTAAAGACGAGGACAAGCGGCGGAGCGGGGTGAGAACGGCACCTCGCCTCAGTAGTTGGGCGTGGTCCTCCTCCTTTTTTGCCTGGCATTGTTGCGGCGCTGGTAGCGAATGCCTCCTTCTTGCACCAGGGGGAGGCTTTGTCCCTATTGAGCCGCGCGACTACGGGCGACGGAGAGACGGCTTTGTGCCGTGATCGTGGCCATCACGGAGGAAGCACGCCTACGCATTGGCGGACGACAGCTCCGCTTACCGAGGCACTCACCACGTCAGTGCGTGAAAAAGAGGTGGCTAAGCGCGCATATATATATATATATATATATATATATATATATGAAAGCAGCCAACAATGACCGAAACCAAGGTGCATAGGGGAATGTTTAATTTTTCTTAATGTGTAGTGCTAATCAGTGGGATAATAATACTTGGATTGATCTATCGCTTAAAGAAAATTACTTATAAAGCAGCAGAATATATATATATATATATATATATATATATATATATATATTCTGCTGCTTTATAAGTATATATATATATATATATATATATATATATATATATATATATATATATATATATATATATATATATATATATATATATATATATATATATATATATATATATATAGTGGGAGCAGTCGGGGTTGCTCGACGGGCCAGTGAAAACTTGCACAGTGAAAAGATCACAACTGATACGATTATCCTGGTTTCTTCACCAACGGTTTCAGACGGTGGACCGTCCTTCATCAGGGTTTTAAGTTTACTGAATACAGAGATGTGCGTATTTACGGACCTAAATGCAGAGGGAGAGGAGGTACTCTCTCTGTTTCTTTTCTTTGAGGAGAAAAACATGCACACACATCACAAAGTAGGAGACAATAGTGTCGGCGTTCACTGGGGGGAAAGGAGTAGGGTTGTGAAACAAGTTAAAAAAATTAAAAATACAGAGGTGACAGACATGTAGCAGAGGCGGAGAGGGTTGGATGTTCGCCGAGAAGACTTAAGCAAGAAAGGCTTCCTTCTGCGGAAGGGAGAAGTTCGAGCACAAGGGTAAAAAGTAACAAAAACTCGGAAAAACAAGAAAAGAACAAAAAAATACACCAAAATACACTGAAACAAAACACAACAGCGCACATCGCATGACCTGCTCCCCAGCGGTGCAGTTGTTAAGAACTCTTAGAATACAATTTACTGCAAGCTATCAACACCGCGTCATATATATATTGCGTGCGTGCGTGCGTGCGTGCGTGCGTGTGTGTGTGTGTGTGGGGGGGGGGGGGGGGGCGATCACATCAGTCCTTCTCCGAGTCCAAATGGGCGCAGCACGCTGAAGTTCACTCAGAGTAGCGGCGTTTGCGTCACGTGGTAGGCGATCCGCGATCTGGTCCGCTCAATGTGCTAACCTTTAAAAGCATGCATTCATGTAGTAGTGATGGCACAAAAAGAAATATAATGTCGGCACTTATGTTCGAAATGAGAAGGACATTTACCGTTACCGATAAAGAAGGTGTTTAGCCACATTAACGGCAACAGATGCAAACAACAGACACGATAAATTAAGAACTATACTCGGCTAAGCGCTGTTAAAGGAGTGGTTACGTAACGAACATTAGTAAGACAAGGTGTTTGGGTAACCAGCGCTCAGGATAAGAAGTTCGAGTGCGTTTTGGCGAAACACGCGTTGTCTGCGGTTAACGACTCTTGCAATTCAGGGCGTTCAAGGGGAAAAGTATTGGTTGCTGCCTGTTCGTAAGGAGTTCTTTAACCTCTGGTCAAATTAGGAAGGCGGAATTTATTTTGAACAGCCGTTGCTTAATGCACTTGTAGTTTCTGTGTGGCACGTTTTCCTGTAGTAGTGAAAGTGACAAGAATTATGAAGGCCTGTATCTATTCGAGCCACTAATCGATGTGAAACCACTTCGATTTGTTCCTTGGCAAATAGCCTTTTATTTCTTGCGCTTGTGATTTGTTATGTTTACTCAGTTTAGTGCACTTCTTCGGGACCGGTCATAGTGTAGACTACATTAACTTCGCGTCTTTCAAAAAAATAATACACGTTCTAAGAACGATATGCAGAGAAGGAGATCAGTGTCTTGTTCGTTCGTACGTTTTTTGATTCTATATCGTGAAGGCAGCTTTTATTATCTTGTGTCATATTTCACAGGAAAGTGGACACTCAGAAGAAACTGCTGATGCCGTATCGTGGCTATCTTTTTCTGTATTACCTGTGCAGGAAACGAAAAGAAAAACAATAACGAGGTCTTCCTCAGGCAAATTTCATAAACCATTACAAAGTGTACTACAAGTTTACAAAATGTTACTGAGCTTGCTGCTTCATGAATTAATGAAAAGTAGCGGAAACGCAAGCAGGAGAGAAATACACCGAGGAAAGACAAAACATGCGCTAACTTTCGGCAGTGTTTGATTTGACGAACGCAATATCTACTCTTAATCGGTTTGCAAGAGCAAAAAGAATTTCATAAATCCCGCTGAGCACGCCCCAGATTGACAGCTTGGATACGATACCGCCCAACTATCCTCGCCCCGCGCCGCCGCGGTGGCTCAGTGGTTAGGGCGCTCGACTACTGATCCGGAGTTCCCGGGTTAGAACCCCGACCCCGGCGGGCGGCTGCGTTTTTATGGAGGAAAAAACGCTAAGGCGCCCGTTGCGCTGTGCGATTGTCAGTGCACGTAAAAGATCCCCAGGTGGTCGAAATTATTCCAGAGGCCCTCTGCTACGGGCGACCTATCTCTTCCTTTCTTCTTTCACTCCCTCTCATTTATCCCTTCCCCTTACGGGCGCGGTTCAGGTGTCCAACGATATATGAGACAGATTACTGCGCCATTTCCCTTTCCCCAAATACCAATTATTATTATTATTAACTATCCTTTTCAGAGTCGGATCCAATAGCGATCTGCTCGACTGCACTGGGTCATCATCATCATCATCATCAGCCCTACTACACCCACACTGCAGGGGCAAAAGAAGGCCTCTCCCATGTCTCTCCAATTAACCCTATCCTTTGCCAGCTGCATCCACCCTTTGCCTGCAAACTTCTTAATCTCATTCCGCCCATCTAACCTTCTGCCGCCCCCCCCCTGCTACGCTTACTTTCTCTCTTGGAACCCACTCCGTTTACCCTTAAAGACCAGCGGTTATCTTGCCCTTCGCATTACATGCCCTGCCCAAGCCCATTTCTTTCTCTTGATTTCGACTAGGATGTCATTAACCCCGTGTTTGTTCCCTCACCCACTCTGCCCGCTTCCGATCTCTTAACGTTACACCTATCATTTTTCTTTCCAATGGCTCCTGGCTGCGTTGGTCCTTAACTTAAGCTGAACTCTTTTCGTTAGCCTCCACGTTTCTGCCCCATAGGTGAGTACCCGTAAGGATTATGCTGTTGTACACTTTCCTCTTGAGGGAAATTGGTTAAACTGCCACTCATGATCTGCGAGAATTTGCCATATGCGCTCCACCCCATTCTTATCCTTCTAGTTATCTCCCTCCTCATGATCCGGATCAGCTGTCACTACCTGCCCTAAGTAGACGTATTCCGGCACAATTTCTAGGCTCTCGCTGCCATTGTGAACTGTTGTTCCCATTGCTAGGCTGTTTGAACATTACCTTGGTTTTCTTGCATGTTAATTTTTAGACCCATCGATCTTGCTCTCTGCCTGTCTAACTCGTTGATCATGATTTGCAGTTCACCTCATGAGTGACTCAGCAAGGCAATGTCATCAGCAAATCTCAGATTATTTAGGTATTCTCCATTTATTCTTATTCCCAACTGTTCCCCAATTTCAAGGCCTCGAAATACCTCCTGCAAACATGCGGTGAACAGCATTGGCGAGATCGTGTCTCCTTGCCTGACGCCCTTCCCTTATTGGAATTTTATTGCTGACTTTATGGAGGACTATAGTAGCTGTGCAGTTGCTATATTATATCTTTCAGTATTTTGACATAAGGCTCTTCTACCCCCCCTGATTACGCAATGCCTGTATGACTGCTGAGGTTTCCACTCTGAGTCGAATGCTTTCTCGTAATCAATGAAAGCTATATATAGAGGGTTGGTTTATTCTGCGCATTTCTCTATCACCTGATTGATGGTATGAATATGATCTATTGTAGAATATCCTTTACGAAAGCCTGGCCTGATCATTTGGTTGATTAAAGTCTAACGTTGCCCTGACTCTATTAGCGATTACCTTAGTAATACTTTGTAGGCAACGGATAGTAAGCTGATCGGCCTGTAATTTTTCAAGTCCTTGGCGTCTCCCTTCTTATGAATTAAGATAATGTTTGCATTCTTCCAAGCTTTCTGGTACAGTCGAGGTCATAAGGCATTGCGTATACAAGGGTGGCTAGTTTTTCTAGCACGATTGTCCCCTCCATCCTTCAACAGATCTGCTGTTACCTGATCCTCCCCAGCTGCTTTTTCCCCTTTTCATTGCTTCTAAGGCTTTCTTTACTTCCTCTTTTGTTACTGGCGGGATGACGCATTGCTGTGCACTGCTGTCTTTCTCATTTAGCGTTCTGATTACATTGGCTACTGTACAGGTCTGTGTAGAACTCTTCGGCTACGTTAACATATCTTATTCATATTGCTAATGACATTGCCCTGCTTGTCTCTTAATGCATACATCTGGTTTTTACCTAGCCTATGCCTCGGGGTTCCCTCCTTCACTGTTTTTAGGGCTACCTTCCGTTCTTTTAGAGCATGCTCGATTCTCTCCATATTAAACTTCCTTATGGTCGGCTACCCTTGCGCTTATTTATTAACTTTAATAGCCTCCGTTAGTTCTATTCTATCGGTAGTGTTAGATGCCTTCAAGGTCTTGGCGCTTCTTAATATCAGATCTTTCGTCACCTGAGATAGGCTTCCCGGTATCTTTTCGAACTGTCCTACCGCCTACTTCTACTGCGCACTCCGTAATTATTGATGTCAGGTTATCGTTGCATTGAATGAACATCAAGATCATCTTCCTCAGTTAAAGCCGAGTATCTGTTTATTCAGCGGCTATCCTAGAACTCCTGTGCTTTCGCCTCTTACGGCTAACTCGTTAATGGTCTTCTTCTTTCGCTAGCTTCTTCCGTTCCCTCTTCAAGTCTAGGCTAATTCTAGACCTTACCATTCTATGGTCGCGCCTGCCAACCCGCACCCTTTCCGAGGACCGGCCACATCCTGAATGATGCCAGGTTTAGCGCATAGTATGAAGTCTATTTCATTTTTAATCTCTCCATTGGGGCTCTTCCGAGGTCCACTTCCTGTTTTCTCGTTTGCGGAAGAAGGTATTCATGATCCGTAAATTATTTCTATCCGCGAATTCGACCTAATAACTCTCCCCCTGCTAATTTCTAGAGCCTATCCCATAGTCACCTACCGCGTGGTCGTCAGCCTGCTTCTTGCCCGACCTTCGCATTGAAGTCGCCCATCAGTACAGTGTTACTGCGATTTTACTCCTATTCATTGATGATTCTACGTCCTCATAGAAGCCCTCAACGGTCTGGTCATCATGGCTGGATGTGGGTGCGCGTAGGCCTGCACCACTTTCAGCTTGTACCTCCTATTCAGCCTAATTACTATAGCTGCTACCCTCTCGTTAATACTGTAGAACTCCTCTACGTTGCCAGCTATATCCTTATTAATGAGGGAAACCCCACAACCTAGTTCTCGTCTACCCTCTAACCCGCGATAGCACAGTATGTGTCCGTTCCTTTACTACTGTATACGCCTCACCTGTCCTCCTAACTCGCTAAGCCCTATAACATACCCCATTTAATTCCCGCTAGTTCCTCGAACAGCACTGCTAGGCTAGCCTCACTAGCTAAAGTTCTAGCGTTAAACGTTGCCAGGTTCAGATTCCAATGGCGGCCTGTCCGGAGCCAGAGATTCTTAGCACCCTCCTCGCTGCGTCACAGGTCCTGACCGCCGCCGTGGTCAGTTGCTCTGCAGCCCGCTGGGGACTGAGGGCCCGAGGGTTAATTGGTTTGATCATAGAAGGTTGTGGCCAAGTACTACACCAGGGTGGCCAAATCCTGCTCTGGTGAGAGAGTGCGTTGTCGGTTCTGGTCACCGAGATAAGGCCGCACTCCAAGGCCTGGTTATGACAATTCCATCGACACGCGGATTTTTTTTTTTTTTTAACCCGGGATGGAGAAATTGCGCGCGGCACCAGGATTTGAACCCCGGTCCTCTCTTGCACCGCGAGGCGGATGTTCTACATCTACGCCATCGCTGCATCTGCCATCGCATGGGTACATATGCGTAATCTGTGAGTATAACGGCTGATAATAACTGACATGTTCTCAGAACTAAACTTCCGTTCCCGCTCTAATCCAACGTTCTTGTGACTACGGTTATTGATTTTTGTTTTCTCCACCCAGTGCTAACCTGGCAGGCTGTCGCAGATCAAACAAATAATATTAATTGATTTGCAACTTGTTTTTTTTTTTGTTAGGGAAAGTTTCTTTTACCCTCCTTATGGGTTTAGTGTGTTCCTTTAATTTTTCAGTAGCACTTCATTTCGCCTTAAGGAAACCGGAAATTATAAAAACCGTCTACTTGGGCTCCCCTGCAGCTCTGAAGCGTGGAATTCTAAAGCAGCCCGGTAAATTACTCCAGACTAAACCGCTAGTT